>NW_027356767.1:0-43485 GCF_012295235.1 Primulina huaijiensis | reverse complement strand
TATTCATAATAATCTTGCGGGAAACAATGGGAGCTTAGATCCAAGGCCATTACCTTGCAGGCCTCCTGCTGCTATTTATCACAATCTTGCGGGAAACAATGGCGGAATCCCATCGAAGAATTTAATGAAAAAGGAATAGCTCTTTGAATTTAGAAAGTTGTTTACTAAAAGTTGGATGATGGGGATGATGGGTAGCTACTCAAAATTCGGTTAAGCAATTGGGTTCTTATATTGGTACAGATGCTATTTTAGTAATGATAAAATAAAAACTACATTTTCTAATGCAGGGGTTTCTGAAAAGTCTACGTATCATGTTTCGAGTGCTTCTAAAGCCCTACAGTATAGTTATAGAGCCAATCATCGGTACATTTCAAGCATGGTACACATTAAACTCGTGCAATTTGCACCTTGCATTCTCAGCATCATCCCCAAAATATTATACTATCTCTCCAAGAATTTGAGATTGCAAAAGTTGATCTTCTTCTCTATCGACTAATCAAGAGTCACTTCAACAAGCCATACTTTGCAAGTCGAAAGCGAAGATTTCAAGACATTGTGACACATGAATCATGTACAAAAAAGTAAACTGAATATTTGTCCATTAATAAGATCGAATCTTTTATGTCAATTTTAGATTAAAATCGTGTATTTAATCATGAAAACAATCAGATCCCAATAAGATTATCATATCTAAATCAAATTTAAAGTTACAACATAAATCAACTATCTTAGCAAAAGTGAATGAGAATAACATCTAGCTTCAGAGTAACGAAACTTACAATATATATTTAACAATCCTAAATGAACTTAAGAGTAGCTTCTAATAGTAAACTCGCTTTTATAAATAACAAGCTGTAATAATTTCGACAATGGTGAGAATAAAATATGCCCAGCAAGATTAATACACGCAGAAACATTAATATAGATTTGTACCAAAAATTAAAAAAGAAATATTGTAAATATGGATGACTATTTAACAAGATATGGATTAAACTAAACTGATTCCAACCAAATAAGCTCCCTAATGTTTTCTTCGGTTACCGATTATTAAATTTGCGCATTAGTTTTTCACCTAGATGAGAAACATCAAACAAAGGGAGGGCTTCAAAAAATTATGCTACAAGTCCTTTGTCTCCTCTGTCCAGCCGAGTCCAAGGGGAATAAGAAAATCAGTCAACCAATCATTAGTCACTTGTTAAACACGTTTTTCTCCCTCTCTATATGATGCTGGAAAACTATTAGATTTACCAGAAAAGATGGATTCACGATCAATGATTTTTAACCTAATCAGTTAGGATTAGAATATACACAAAACAAACGATAGACAATATCACAAACGTAAATCCCTACATCGAAAAAACAGCGAGTTTCATTTCAATTTCAATTTCAATTATATCAACACGACTTACGATCTTCGGCGTCCGAGAATCTTGATGTGTTCCATCGGCAACCCATATTCTTTGGAGAAATCTTCAACCTCTGAATCTTCAATTTCCATTCTGACTCCTAGGGTTCCGACGAAGCCAACACTCACCAACCTTCCGACGAACTCCAGTTGGGCCCTGGTGTCCACAAGAATGGTGTCGCGCGCCGCCAGCGTGGTCCTCAATTCCAACTGTTCCGATCTCAGCTCCGAGATCTTCACAAACGTGCGATCAATTTCCCTCTTCAACCCGTGCAGACACATAAGAGAGTGGGAAGGATTTCTCGTCATTTCGAGTTTGAGTTTATTTGGGTTTGAGGAGGAGGAGGGAGCGGAAACAGTTTATTTGGTACGCCTAAATGGGCCGGGTAAATTGTATGATTGAAATCCGGGAAATGGGTTAGGAAAATTCGTTGGTTGTATAATTATGAAAATACATTTTAGTCAAATAGAAAAAACAAATAATTAAGTGAGGAAAATTTTGTTAGTCAACAAAATAAAAAATAAAAAAGTGGAGCGAAAGAGAATTTTTGAAGTGAGAATAACACTCCTCATAAATNAAAAAAATGTATCACATAAAATTTAGAGATTATAAGCTCGAAAACACTTGTGAGATATTTTGAAGATTTTGTAAGTTCTCCAAAATAACATATAATCAAATAAGGAAACATAATAAGGGATTTATGTTTAGTATTGATCATTGCTAGATAATTTTTTTTCACTATTATTCATGAATTTCTTGGTTAAGGAAACATAATAAGTTATTTATGTTCCTTAGTTTTGCCACGGCAGTTTAGATTTGATTTTTTTAAAAAATAAAAATAAATCATTTTTTTCTGTTTAAAGACGATATGAACCATTATCGAACCGCTCACTCTTATATATATGTTTTAGAAGGACATTTTTTGTGTTTGTAGTGTTTAATACCATATAATTAACTTTTTTTTAACATTAAAAAATAAAATAAAATCAATCCGAGTGATCCTGAAGAACAACAAAAAAAAGCCAAGATGGAATATTTCCATCTAAAACTCGAAGAGCTAGAAAATGAGCCACAGTTGGCCGAACGATACATATGCTTAATAGAAATAAAGCTAATGTCCAAAGCAAAAAATTGACATCCAAGGCTATAACCCCAACTGGACCAAACTCCTCATCTGGATTAAGAGCTAAGTGAACCGCCTCGGAAGAATCTGAGAAAATACAAATATTAGAGATGCCAATGGCCAAACAGAATTCCATCCCACAACGTAACACCAATAGCTCAGTAGCAAGAACACAACCCGGGTCAATAAATAAGGAGAGCTTTTGCACCGCAAACCTGTCCAAGTGAGTTTCTAATTATGGCAGCAACACTGAAACGTTGATTCTCTGAATCATAGCCTGCATCAACATCTAATCTGAATTGAAAAAGATGAGGAGGTTTTCATACATTATCTCCAAGCTTCAGTGAGTTAAAATCTGGTAAAACATATTTCAAACGAAGTATACGTACATAATCTAACATGGCATAAACCCAATCCACTCTAATAGTTTTTCTCTGTCCGAGAGGTCCATGTTTGATCTTACAAATTTCATACTATATGGCCCAACAAACAGTAACAAAGAGCTCAAAATCTTCCTTATTAAAATACTTTGACACATATAATGCGCAGTCAATAAAATATGCATCATGATGCGACTTAAAACAATGCCAGAATGGAGCTTCCCTAGTACTTAGATGATTTTTTTTAATTATTCCAACCTTTTTATGCATTAAATAGATTAATGTGTATGTAAATTATTTATTATGTCAAACTTTTGCTAGAATAATTATTTATTATTGTTATTTATTTAAATTCTTTAATTAAATCTTGACAAACATCTCAAAATTTTTGAGGTGTTAATTACATATCCAACACATGAAAAAGTACTAGTTTTTATGTTAANAATACAAATATTAGAGATGCCAATGGCCAAACAGAATTCCATCCCACAACGTAACACCAATAGCTCAGTAGCAAGAACACAACCCGGGTCAATAAATAAGGAGAGCTTTTGCACCGCAAACCTGTCCAAGTGAGTTTCTAATTATGGCAGCAACACTGAAACGTTGATTCTCTGAATCATAGCCTGCATCAACATCTAATCTGAATTGAAAAAGATGAGGAGGTTTTCATACATTATCTCCAAGCTTCAGTGAGTTAAAATCTGGTAAAACATATTTCAAACGAAGTATACGTACATAATCTAACATGGCATAAACCCAATCCACTCTAATAGTTTTTCTCTGTCCGAGAGGTCCATGTTTGATCTTACAAATTTCATACTATATGGCCCAACAAACAGTAACAAAGAGCTCAAAATCTTCCTTATTAAAATACTTTGACACATATAATGCGCAGTCAATAAAATATGCATCATGATGCGACTTAAAACAATGCCAGAATGGAGCTTCCCTAGTACTTAGATGATTTTTTTTAATTATTCCAACCTTTTTATGCATTAAATAGATTAATGTGTATGTAAATTATTTATTATGTCAAACTTTTGCTAGAATAATTATTTATTATTGTTATTTATTTAAATTCTTTAATTAAATCTTGACAAACATCTCAAAATTTTTGAGGTGTTAATTACATATCCAACACATGAAAAAGTACTAGTTTTTATGTTAAACGTATTACTTTTATGGATCGAATTGATTGTCTCGCGAATATAAATTCACAAGACCGTCTCATATTAGACATACTTTATTTAAATTATTAAAATACTAATATCATATACTACAATCAATTACGTACTAACTTCAATCAATAAAAAAAATGTTAATCAAGTGTTATTATCAGAATCAAAATTTACAATATTCAATTTAAAAGTAATATTAATGTTCCACTAAAATAAAAAAGTATTTAATTGATATACCTTTTTTCTTAAATTAGTTTTGATTTTAATTTATACTTCTATTTATTTGTATCTAAAACTAATAAATTCTTTTATTATTGAGATTATAAAAATAAATAATTGATAATATTTTTTATAATATTTATTGCTTAACTTAACAAATACTCTTATTTATTATTTTCCTTATATTTTGATTTGACCTAAAAACACAAATGCGAGACTTTTGCATGTACTTTCCTAAACAAATCTTCTTATGTTTGTTAATTTTTTATTCTATATCTTTTAAATTTTTTACTATAACTTAAAAAAGTACCTTTGTAGACCCAAAAAAAATACCTTTTTAATTAATCATAATATCTTATAAAACATTACTGGAAAAAGTGCAATTTTAAAATAAAAAAATATTTATTAAATTTAGAGTTAATATAAAAATTATTTAGCCAATATTTTAGTACAATAAAGGCCCACGTAATTGTATATTAGCCAAATTATTATTTAAAATAATAATTTAAAAAATGGCAAATATTTTATTTGTCAGAGGAGGAGGACTCTTTCCTTGAAAGAAATTGTGCCCCGTCTATATATCTAAATCTTCCACATCGGACCCCCCGTGGAAGAAACGCCCGCCGCTGTGAGGTTCGTCCCACCCACCACCGTGTTCCCCACTCACCTGCGCACCTTCCGATAGCAATTAAATATCCCCGCGGATCCATCGAAAAACCTTGGGGAAACAACATCAGGCCAAATCAATAGATTTTGTGTGCAGAGTTCGCATCAGTGAAGAAAAATTAATTTATCGAGCCATAAAGGTTGAGTCTTTTTGGAGATTTCGTTGATCCGACGTATTTCACTGACATTGTGGGGCTTCCATCCCCAGGCTTCAAAAGGGTATCATTCATACCTCGATTTTTAGTTGATTAATTTACTTTCGTTGGCAGCTTTGTTGGAAAAATCTATTACAGGATTGATTATTTTTATGTGATTCAATGTTAAGAAGTTTAAACTGTTATGTTGACATCGTAAGATGTCATTATTTATTAGATTAAGTTTTTGACAATTTTTTTGAATTTACAACCGTTACCTTTGTTGTCCACGGGTTAACCCCGAGCCGCAGGTACCCACTATTGGGTAACCGAGGAAGTGTTGATAGGAAAAATCGTGCTCCAAGTTTGACATTTTGCGCTCGCATAAAATTCAAAGTGAATTTGGGATATTAAGACTATTTTAGGTGAACTTTTGGTGAATAAAACATAAGGGATATATTATGTAACATCCCGAAAATTTGAAAGTCCACGGGAACCACATGCATGCAAATTATTAAATTTCTTTGGTATTTTATTAAATTGTTTTAAAGCAGTAAATGCATGTTTATTTCATTAATTATGTGTTTAATTATTTTTATGCATTTTATGCATTATTATTGCATGATAGAATTTATTTCATGAAATTTTAAAGGTTCATGCATTAATGATTTTTAAGTTGAATTTCGCGCTCGAACGAGGAACGGAGGCCGATGAATTTTCGAGAAAATTATTTTATTACATGATTAATTTTTATTAATTAATTTTGAGGTGTTTTTAAGTGTATTTTTCAAAAATGAGATTTTATTGGGTATTTTTATCTACAGTATTTTATTTTTAAGAATACGCAAATTTTATCGAATCGGGAGATTTTTTAAGTGTTCAGCTAATATTTTCAAAAACTTTCCAACACGAAATATTTTTCGGGAGTGTGTTTGGATTTAATGGGCCTCTTTTTAAGCTTATTGAGCTTAAATATCCTTTTTAAACTCTTAATTGGCAATTTAGGGCCCATTATATACTAAATTATTATTTAATTAACACCTTAACCTCACTTAACCTAAACATAATCCCTCCTTCAGCCGACACCCTCCCCTCAGCAAGTTTTCCTCTCGGTTTCAGCGCCCCCAACAGCTGAATAGCATCGGCCTTGGCTTGTTCTTGCAAATAAATTATTCCGGCGCTTTCCCGTTGCTCTTTCTTCGTCGTTCTTGCGTAGAATTCATCAAGGCACGCATTGTATCATCCTTTATGCATCATACACGATATATATATATGTTGTTATATGCTTGTCCATTCATGAAATTCTCGATCCAGCAACTGTACATGATGATTTATTGGTTTTGCCTTGTTCCATGCATCTCCACGAGCACCACTCACCTTTTCTGATTTGTTGTGCAAGGGCTGCGAGTGCTGGTCGTTTAGGGGCTGAGCAAGGTGAGGAGACGATGTTCTGGGGTTAGAGTTTAAGGCAGCTTGCGGTAGCATGAAGAGCCAAGGAGTTGAGCGTATAGGGTCTCGTTTTGGGATGGGGCTCGGACCAAAGGTGTAACTGACGGGGTGAGGGCATCTCCAGGCCGTGGACTGGTCTCTGATGAGTCTGAGTCACGATCTGGAAGGGCTTGAACCCTGCTGGTCTGAACTCGAGGGCCATGTGAGGAAGCTGCATCGAGGAGGGTTCATGGCCGGGTAATTTGTGAGGTTTAGCGAGAAGCTGGAAACCTCCAGCGTGTAGGGGACTAGTTTGCGTGGGTTCAGTGGAATCAAGGACGTCCTAGGAGGGTCTAAGGAGGACTGATACGGGGCTGTATTGATTGGGTGTAGGCTAGAGTGCATTAATGGGCAGTGGGACACTAGAGTTGGTGGAGGTAGGGAAGTTGAAACTTTCCAGCAACTTTCCACTAGATGTAAGAGACTGATTTTCGTGAGTTAGGGGCCTTAATTGTTGGGTTTTAGGACTTTTAAGTGTTTTTAAGGTGTGGTAAAAAGTTGGGAAAAATTTGATTAAGTTTCGAGTCCATTCGGGTTAAAAGCGGGACCCCGGTCCAAGTTTTAAAACGAATCGATTAAGTTGTGATTTTGGCTCGAGTTTACGTCTAGGAATACTTGTAAAAATGTTTTGGGACATTTTAAGGAGTTTGGTAAGTTTCGGGTCAATTTTAGAGGTCCATGGGTGAAACGAAAATCTTTGAGTTTCCCGGGGCAAAATGGTCATTTTGCACCCGTGGTGAGATTTTGGTCATGACAGCGCTCTGAGCACAAAATTATGATATTTTAAATGATTATACATCATGTTTACGATTTTTACGCTATTATGATAATTATGATANAGGTCATCGCGATCTTATCAATGTACTACAAAAGGGAGCTACCGATATTCAACAAAATTATGATATTAAGCTGTTAATGTTGCAAAATGAACAAAAAAAGCTAGAAATTTGTCAACAACAAATAGCATTGGCTGCATTTCAAGAGGAGAATAAAATTTTGTACATGGATCTGACCACAATTGGTGATCCAGAAATGCGTCAAATGGTTCAAAATGAAAGAGCAAGAATTATGCAGAAAAGAGAGGAAGAACGTCGTCAACGTGAAGGCAACACATTTGGAAAATATTTTGGTGATTTTGGAGGATCTGGATCTGGATCAGGACCTGATTTTCCAGATTATTGATAATTTAGTTTGATTCTCTTTTATTTAATTTAGTTTGATTCTCTTTTATTATCCTTGCACTTAAATTAAATGTATTTGATTTCGTTTTTTTATTTTAATCGTGTGTTTGAATGTTTAAATATTATTCAATAAATTTGTGTATTCGATTATGTTATTTACAGTAATGATTTACATTAACCTTTCAATTTATAGATTAATATGTTAATCAAATAAATTTCAATTATTAATACTAACAAAATATTTTTTTATTTAATACATTAATTAAATGCTTTTAAATCATTTAAAATATATTAAAGAATTCATATATTATTAAATATATTATTTATTAAATTAATCAAAATTTAAAAATAATAAAAAAGTAAATAAAAAAAAATTTTAAAAAATACAACACCCTGCGTCAAATTTTGACGCAGGGTGCCTCCTGCGTCAAATTTGACGCAGGAGATTGGAGATGCCCTTAGTTAAGCTTTTTTTCCTGGTTGTAAAGTCACTGGAGTCTACTACTTCATATTTCTTTGTATACAAAGTCCAAATATATTCGATTCGAAAAGGGATCGATATCTCATGATTGTGATTTGAAGATTTCAGTGTTTGGTTTTGCTTAAAATTAATTAGCTTTGTTTTCTTTGATCATCCAGAATGAAGAACAGAAGTGAGATCGGGGAGGTGGACAGGATTAGCCAGTTGCCCGACGATGTTCTTGTCCACATAATCTCTCGATTTACATGGCGAGAAGCTATAGCCACCAGCATCATATCCACCCGTTGGCGCCGCCTCTATACTTACATCACTCGTCTCACCTTCAGCACTCGACATGCCTCGAAACACAAATATGTTCAGGAAAATGGATCCTCAAAACACATGAAGGAGATTTATGATTTCTTGGCTTCAAGCAAGAGTTGTCGGTTTTTGAAAGAATTCGAGGTGAATGTACCCTGTCTGAAGGGAGACAATGTTAAGACTTGGCTGCCGTTGGTGCTGGACAGGGAAGTAGAAAGCATCCGCATACGAATGATTTATCACAACAAAGCTATGTCTGGCTATTGCAATTTTCCCCGTAGGACTTGATTAAGAGTAAAAGTGGAGGCTTAGGGTCTTTTGCTGGCCTCAAATCACTTAGGCAATTGTTTCTGCACTCCCTTCACGTGGACGATCGAGACGTCGAACTTTTTGTTTCAAATTGTACTGCTCTCGAACACTTGTCCATCGTGAATTCTTATAGGTTAAAAAAGACGTCGTTGGTCGGACATTCGAAGTTGAAGCACTTGGAGATTTCTTCGTCTAGGAATGTCGTGTTGATTGAGGTTCTCGACATGGTCAACCTTGTTTCCTTGACTTGTCGTAAGTTGCAGCCTAAGTATTCACTGCACCTCAACAATGTCCCAAAGCTTGTTGAGTTCAACTCATCGGATCAGTTTCACTTACAAGGTCGCGTCTTGCATGGAATTTTGCCTTCTGTTCTTGATCAATTAACGCACATCGATATCCGCTCAACTGACTTGGAGGTACATAGTACTAAAATTAGTATCACTTCTCTTTTTACTTTTTTATTGGTAAAATAATTATTTTTGTTTTATACAGGACATCTGCATAAAACAACCCCCCATACTTACAAATCTAAAGCATCTCAAGCTCGAAATAAAGTGTGTGCATGGTGGCAGAAGGACTATATTTTACCACTTTCCTACGCGTTGGAAATGTCCTTGCTTGCAGAAACTTGAGATAAAAGTAAGTTTAGTTTCATTCTTTACACATATATAAAAGATCATTCTTTACACATATATAAAAGATAGTATGACATGTAAGAACTTAATTTGTGTCTTTCGTTGCAGTTTCTGTGGAAAAGAAATCATGTTTTCCATGATACATTTGACGAGTTATGGGTTGAGTTAGATGAAATGGGATTATATAAAGTAAAACCAAATGAACATCTCAAAGAGGTGACTTTCTCAGGATTTATGGGGTATCGGGCTGAGACGAGCCTTTCATGGTGTCTCATGAAAGAAGCTGTGGCGCTCAAAGAACTCATCGTCGAACTTTGTGACGAAACCCCCGATATCCGACAAAGTGCTGCAGCTCTTGCGTGGGAGCATTTTCGAAAAATCACGCCACCTTCGGTTAATCTAGTAATTATTTAGCTATATTATTTGTGAGGTCACTCATTTTTTGCAACGGTAAAATAATCAAGTACCGCATTGTGGGCATATTTCATTCATGATATTCCACTCCCAATAATACTTTCGACTTTGCAACATATGTAAATTGGACATGTGGTATTTTAAATAAGGTAACTATTTATTAGCAGGAAAAGAATTATTCCCTAGCAACGAGGTCAAGTGTTTTCCAAATTACTATTTTACGTCTTTGAGTTCTCATAGAACTTTTGATTATATCTCATCTGATTGTTGTGAATAGCGCATCAAAGCTACTTGGTCTGTTTGATCGGGTGTATTAATATCTTTATTAGTATCAGGACAGAATGAAAAGCAAGAAACATCAAAGAAACAAACGATACTAAGTGGCTGGATAAATTCGATTTGTGATGTATATATGGGATTGTTGGTTGTGTAATTATGAAAAGACATTTTAGTCAAATAGAAAAAAAAAATTAAGTAAGGAAAATTGTGTGTGTCAACAAAATAAAAGTGGAGCGAGAGAATTTTTGAAGTAAGAATAACACTCCTCATAAATTTATGGGGATATTTTTTTTCTTTGTATGTTTTAAAATTAGATATTAACTAAAGTTGGGTGACTCAATTTTTTTTTTTTTGAAATTATAAGTTGTCTTATAAGATGATCCTAAAAAAATGTATCAAATAAAATTTAGAGATTATAAGCTCGAAAACACTTATAATATGTTTTGAAGAGTTTGGAAGTTCTCCAAAACAACATATAATCAAATTTAAGTTTGAGAAATATCAAAAGTCTTCCATATATATTCCCTTCAAAAACAAAGCAAGAACACAAAAACTCATATGATACGATATCACTGATCAATTTTGTGAGACAAATATTTTATTTAGGTCACACATAAAAAAAATATTATTTTTTATGTTAAAAATATCTTTTTATTTTAAATATATACATGGGTGCTTTAGTCACCCTAATCTTGGGACTTGATGTCTATATATATTTATGGATTTTAAGAATCTAGTCTTTGGGCTTCACAGAAATAATTTTGTTCCTGAACAATATTTGGTCCAAATTAATCCTACATTTTTTGAAACAGTAGTTTGTAAATTTTTTACGGAGGAATCTATAGCCGCTACTATTTTTTGTACTATGCGAAAAACCTCGAGTTTAATGTAGTAGCCTGCAAACCAGACCAACTAAATAAACTATACTAGGTAAATCTTGTGCGATATATTCGTCCAAGAAACTGCCGGCAAAGAAATCGAACCCATGATCATTTGGCCATACTCTTACCTACTCCACCAACTTAGACATACATTGGGGCAATAATAGCTTGTATTTGATATGACAATATGCATAAATCATAAAATTGCTAGAAATTTACCAAAAATGTGATAAATTTTTTTTAACATAAATATCATTAACAAACAAATCATGTGCAAACATTAAGTAATAAATAAATTGAACAAGTCTTTGGTGTAAACAAAAAAAGTTAATTTTTTTCAAGAATTAAGATCATATAATCCTTAGAAGCTAAGGATGGATTATCTCAATGGACTGAGTTTTTTTGTTTTCTGTCTATTCAAGAAATTAAATTTAAGTTATTTTTAGGAATTTGAAAAATGGTTCATATGTCCTTTTAGGCTTTTTGTATGTTCTGGTAAATGGGTTGATCAAATTGAAAATATTTTGGACCTTGACTAGACAAAAAACAACTTGAATTTTGGGCCCCGGGATTCTTGGGCCTGAAAATGAGGAGCAAAGTTTGCCAGATAGACAAGGTGATATAACAGGCCGGTCTTTTAGACCATTGAAAAATGTTATTGTTCTCGATGCAATCCAAATCCCAGGCAAACATGACAATGGGTCGATGGAAGCACATATATGAAATTTTAGCTTATGAATAATTTATCTCATGATTGAGCCTTTCTCTAAATACAATTATACACATAAATATTTTTATAATTCAAAATCACAAGTAATTAATAGAATTAACAATTGGAGTAACTGACAATAATACATGTTGATTAATCGATAAATTCGAAGTACTCGAAATACCCAACAGAGAATCAATGACATTGCTTGATGTCGTAGTCTTCGTTGATGAACGGACAAATAGGGTTTCTAGGGTTCAAGTTACAACTATTTTATCAATGTAAGACACCCGAAAATTCTTGTATTACTGTAATATTTATCTACTTCTTTCTTTAGTTTAGTGATCATTGATAGGTAATTTTTTTTCACTATTATTCATGACTTTCTTGGTTAAGGAAACATAATAAGGGATTTATATATGTTCCTTAGTTTTGCCACGGCAGTTTAGATTGGATTAAAAAAAAAATCATTTTTTTCGGTCTAAAGATGATATGAACCATTATCGAACCACTCACTCTTTATGGATAATAGTAGTGAATATCATATTTTATTTTTTATATATATAGTTAAGGATGAGAATTTTTACGACAACTGTCGAACTCGATAGCTAATATTTTAATAAAATGTAGGTGACACTAGGCCAACAGACTCATGGCTTTACAAATTTTATTCTGAAATTGAAGAAGTATGAGTAAATTAAATCAAACGTACATTATACAATGTCAGTTTGTTTTTTGTTTTTGTTTTGTTTTCTTTTTTTAAATGATTTTTGGATGTTGACTTGACCGGGTATATATGCCTTTTATTCATTTCATGAAAGTAGAAATTATATTTTTTGTAAAAAAGAGAATGAAAGTAGAAGTTATTGTTTCATTTATAATTATTTTAAAAAATTTAATTTTATCCATAAATAACTCTCAATTTTTCAACCAAACCTTTACCTTTTTCCCAATATCGGTTCGCTCTCCAGTAATTCGTATAGTATCTCTGAATTTTAAGATTGGGCAAATAGCAGTAATAAAAACACAAAGCTAATATATAATTTCACATCTCTTTCTTTATTTATTTTTTTAAAATCAAGCATATATATTTTTAGCATCGATAATGATAAAATTCAAGACATTATCCCGTTTGCAAGAGGTTTTATGTCTTATTTTAAAAAAATGCAGGGTTTTATATTAAATGCAATTGAGTTTATATTAAGGAATTTTTTTTTTTACTTTTTTGAATTTTTAGACGAGATGTTGATACAATTTGGTCCTTTAAGATTTGATAGGCCCCCAAATAATAAAATACGATTAATTATTTTACTAGCGAAAATTTTTAGAACAAAAATTATATACTGAATATAAGTTAAAAGATCATACATTAAGTAACTTATAATATTCAGTCCATGACTTTACAATTTATTTGCTATTTTATATTGCTCTGGAAAGTTGTTTTCAAAATACAATTAGAAATCATCGTAAATATGATGATTTTTTCCGACCCATGTTCATTTTACTCGGCTCCAAACCTTCATAATTAATGGAGAATAAGTATATTAACATCACCAATATAACCAAAAAGATGTGCAAGATCAATGTTAAAAAATATATATAATCCTGATATTCAAAAGTTGAGTTGAGTTATGTAGGATCATGGGTCTCATATATACAAAAATTGCTAGCCAATTTAACAATAATTTCTCTTCAGCGTGTTAAAGGAACGACATCAAAATAGTCCACGATTAACGAAATTTATTGTTTCTTCCCATGCATCATAATTATGTTAAATGCCCGAAAATTTTCCATCTTCACTGGTCAATATTTAAAGTTACAAGTTATTACGTAAAAAATATATATACAATCCTAAATTAAATATAAGAAAAAAAAATAGAAAATCAAAATATTGAAATTCAACAGGACATGTCCAAATAAACTCCGTACATTATTAGTAATACCTATCCACTCATCGTTGCATGATTTTCCGTGAATGCTTTGCGTTTCAGAAAAAAGAATATTTGTACGTACGCTTCGTCAACAAGCATGGGCATTTAATTTCAGGCTTCAGGCATCGTTTAACACAAGCTAGCCCATATTTAAAATAAATAATATACATTTAAGACAAAAATATTAATTAATTTGTTGTGAATTATATGTAAAAATAATAGCTCATATTACAATTATAAATGAAAAAATTACATATATTTTATAACATATAATTCACAACAAACAATTTAGTTAATGCGGAGCTGAAATAATTTTTGTTGCATGCGTGCCTAATTCTTTCGTCATATTATTTTATAATATATTGTAATACGTTTGGAAAATAAATAATATTTATATTAATATTAATTATTAATTAATAAATATACGAAGTATTTTGTTCAACCTACGGAATGTAAATTAATTAAGCTGGGAATTGGAATAGTTATAACGTAAAACATTCAACATAAAATTACCATGAAAACATGCATTAAAAAAAAAAAAAACAAATCTGAAATGACCATCTCAAACTATTTCAACGTCTTCTCCCTTGCCCGCCGCTTCAACAATCTCCATGAGCTTTTCCTTGAGCTTATCATCTTCTCTCTTGGTGCCTGTTTGTACTTCGAGTTTACCTCTCCATTCTGGCCTCCTTTCGAGCAAAAAGCGTATGGCATTCACTTCATCAACATGGTTTATAGTTAATTTGTTTGCTGTTGCCGCATTTGCGAGGTGCCTTTCCAGTTCCGCTTCTTTCTGTTCGAGGACCTTTTCCAACCTCTCGATCTCTCTTTCTCTCTTTAGTCTTCGTTCCACCAGTTCTGAGGTTTCCCCAGCAGCTGAATTGGAATTCTCCTGTAATATAATAAATACAATTAATTAATGTATAGTTATTAAACAACGAGAAAAAAAGAAAAGTGAACTTACGGCCATCAGATATATGCCTCGCAAAGATGAAGTAGGTGATGATAGAACTGAAAACTCGGAAGGCTACTTGTATATATAGCTCACCGTGAGAGCATTGATATATAGAAGCAAACCATCCTTCTGCATGACTACGGGCATGCACAAGTAAAAGCATGTTTAATTGATCGATGGAGACAATAATAATATGGCGGACCACATTTCAACATCCCATGCAGTCAACATCCCATGTATGTAGTATGTACACATCAACATACACATCAACATTATTGTAGCCCTGCAACACGAAATGGGGGTTTCCAATAAAACCTGTAACGTACTAGCTACTCATTATTGTTGTTGTTGAACTAAATACCTCGTATATTAATTAATAAATTAATATTAAACTATATTATTTATTTTCCAAATGTATTACAATATGTTATAAAATAATATGACGAAGGAATTAGGCAGGAGGCACTGCAACAAAAATTATTTCATGAGCTCTGCATTAACTAAATTGTTTGTTGTGAATTAAAATATCAAAGCCTTATAATTAGATATATCACTAATCACTGTAGTCTGTGTATGTAGGATTAATGCATGCGTTTTGGTTAAAGGATTTCATGTCACTACAACAATAAATGACAATTGTGACACTTTTTTGTAGACACTTTTAATTATATGTTGTGACAAATACTTAATAATGACACTTGTAAAAAATTAATAATGTGTAAAATTTAAAAAAAAAAAAACATATTAAATTAGTTATCCTGACATTTTTAATTGATGTCATTTTTTATATGGAGGGAAACAATTATTTTTCCCACATCGTAAAAAATCATTAAAACACTAAAAATTGTCACTATAAATAAATGTGAGAATATTTGGGTTGGATAAATATTGGAGGAGGGAAAATAATTGTTTCCCTCCATATAAAAAATGACATCAATTAAAAATATCAGGATAACTAATCAAATATGTTTTTTTATTCTCACGTCAATTGGAACCGACAAGATGAGACATAACAATCTTATTCAAAATTCAAAAATATTATATCCCTATAAAAAATAAAAGAATAAGAAGTCATCTCGAGCCTTTGTGATCTTGAAGATGTACTTCAAACATCCATCCTTGTCGCTGATAGTTAGTTACCTTTGGATATGCTCTCTTTTTTCCCTTTTTAAGTTTTGTATAATATTATTGTATGTACCATTTCGCGTCATAATATTGATGTAAAAACGAAAAATCAACATAAAACGGAAAAATATAATTATAAAAATGAATAAAACTTAAATTTTAAACGAATATATACAAATGTTTTTCTCTTAAATAACGGAAATTCTCATACATTCAAGGTTGGTATAATCATATAAATTCCTTGTATGTTAAATAAATAGCCCACTGTCCCCAGATACCTCTGATTTAATACAAAATGNTAAGTTACATGTACACATCAACAATATTGCAGTCCTGCAACACGAAAGGGGCGTTTCCAATGAAGCCTGCAACTAGCTGAGGTAATAAAGGACCAGGCTTTTCCAATCAATTATTTCGTCTTAAATTTAGAATTAGTTCATAAATTATTGGTAAGATATACATGTTATTTGTAACATAACATTGTATATTAATAAAATTTGTTTATCTAAATAAAATTCTCGAGTTTTCATGTGTAAATATGTCAGTAAAATGTGTTGAATTTTTTTAGAAAAATTAATGATGTAATTATATCAGATATATATATTTGTTTATCGACAATGTGACTTATTGAATTTTAAAATTTAAGGGATGTGATATTTATGAATAAATAATATAAATACATTAAAATAATTTTTTATGATATTATTTATTTAATGGTAAATATTATTTTTTAAAAATTAATATGAGTTTCACGTACACATCAAGATGTAATTGTTACGAGAGAGGCTTTTCCAATAAAGCCTGCAACTAGCTAAGTTAATAAATGGACTAGGCTTTTTTAATCAAATATTTAGAATTAGTTTAGAAATTATTGGTATTAGAAATTCAAGCAAGTAGTTTTCTGGTGGAAATTTATTTATTGTCCGTAAAAAGTTTTTATTTTCAAAATATGGGGTTTTTTAGTCTTTATTATTATTATTATTAAAAATAATAATGTTTACTATAATTGTAGTGATATGACATCCAGTTAGGGTGCAAAACACGAGTTATTTTCCAAATATTCGTTACTTTCCAGAGATTATTTAAAAAAGAAATATTATTCATTTAAATATTATTATTTTTATTATCAATATATGAAAGTGAAGTTGTCACTCACTCTATATATATATATATATATAAGTAGCCTTCCACATTTTAAGTTCTATCATCGGATACTCACATGTTTGCGAGGCATATATCTGATGGCCCTACGTTCACTTTTCTTTTTTCTCGTTGTTTAATTTAATAAATGTACATTAATTAATTGTATTTAATATATTACAGGAGAATTTCAATTCAGATGTTGCTGGGACACCCCAGAACTGGTGGATCAGAGACTAAGTAAAGAAAGAGAGATCAAGCAATTGGAAAAAGACCTCGGACAGAAAGCAGAACTGGAAAGGCACGTGGCATATGCGCCAACATCAAAAAATTTACTGTAATCATGTCGATCAAGTCTATGTCATACTTTTTTTTTTTTTTTTGAAAACATTCCAGAATAGAGAGGTAAAATTAAAGTAGAAACAGATAGCACAAGTAAAAATGATGGGTTCAGAGAAATTCTTAAGGAGATTGTTGATGAGCGGACAAGGTAGAAGAATTTAAAACTTTGTCCGCCCCATCAACGATCTCCCTAAGTATTTACCTGAACTTATAATCATCTTTTCTTGTGATGTCTGTTTTTTTTTTAAAAAAATTTGCCTCTATATATATTATGGCCTCCTTTCAAACAACAAGCGTATGACATAGATTTGATCGACGTGGTGCACAATGAATTTTTTTGTGTCAAATTTGTTTTCTTTATTCATGTTTTCATTGTCAAACTAAACTGAATGTTAAGTTAGATGTTTTAAGAAATGTTGAAGATTGGACTCGAGAGGTAAATTAGTTTGGTGAAAATGCTTGTTCAAATTGATCCAAGAGATATATTTGTTTTTTGTATGCAAACTCTCATCTAATAGTGTTCGATAAGCTGGGAACATACTTGTATAAATGAATTATAGTAATTGATATATCTACATTTTACGTTTTAACTATTCCGCCAATTACCACCTTAATTAATTTAAATTATGAATATTGATTTTTTAAAAACAACTTTCACGCATCATACTACTCATTATTGTAGTTGTTGAACAAAATATCTCGTATATTTATTAATTATTATTTATTTTCCAAACATATTACAATATGTTATAAAATAATATGGCGAAGGAATTAGGCACGCATACAACAAAAATTATTTCAACTCTGCATTAACTACATTGTTTGTTGTGAATTAAAATATCAAAGCCTGATAATTAGATATATCACCAATCACTGTAGTTTGGGTATGTAGGATTATATTGCATGCGTCTTGGTTAAAGGATTTCATGTGTAATCTTTAAGGATTATTTTAGGAACAACTTGCCGAGAATTTTTAAATTATTGAAAGACGAATTTGCGGAGAATAAAGATCTGGTGGGTTATTTTGAGTTATAAGACACGGAGCTGCGAATTTTTGTTTATGTAATTTGTATCACCTAATTAAATGAAACATATATATTTTCAAATCCAAAGCTTTTTTCCTCGTGGAGTTTAGCTTGTATTAAAGAATTGATATTTTTGTCTTAAATTTACATTATTTATTTTAAATGTGAGCTATTTACAAATATTCTTTTTTCTGAAACGCAAAGCATTCACTGAAAATCATACAACGAAGAGTGGATAGAAAATATTAATAATATACGGAGGTTATTTGGACATGTCCAGTTGAATTTAAATATTTTGATTTATATTTTTTTATATTTAATTTTGTATTGTGTATATAGTTTTTACGGAAAAACTTGTAACTTTAAAGATTGATCAGTGAAGACGGAAAATTTTTAGGCATCTAACAGAATGGTGCATGGGAAGAAACAACAAAATTCGCTAATCATGGACTATTTTGATGGCCGTTTCTTTAACACGCTGAAGAGAAATTATTGTTAAATTGGTTAGCAATTTTTGTATATATGATACCCATGATATATCCTACATAACTCAACTCAACTTTTGTATATTAGGATTATATATATTTTCTAACATTGATCTTGCACATCTTTTTGGTTATGTTGATGATGTTAATATACGTATTCTCCATTAATTATGAAGATTTGGAGCTGAGTAAAATGAACATGGTTCGGAGAAAACCATCATATCTATGATGAATTTTGAAAAAATTATGCATGAAAATTAATTGAAAATTTTCTTTTCGAAATGTTTCTTACTTTCTGATGTTATTTTGAAAGCAACTTTCCAGAGCCATATAAATAGTAAATAAATTGTAAAGTCATGAGCTGAATATTACAAGTTACTTAATGTTTGATCTTTTAACTTATATTCAATGTATAATTTTTGTTCTAAAAATTTTCCCTAGTAAAATAATCGATCGTATTTTATTATTTGGGGGCCAATCAAATCTTAAAACAGCAAATTGTATCAGCATCTCGTCTAAAAATTCAAAAATTTAAAAAAAATCTTTAATATAAACTCAATTGCATTTAATATAAAACCATGCTTTTTTTTTAAAAAAAAAGACATAAAACCTCTTGCAAACGGGATAATGTCTTGAATTTTAAAATTATCGATGTTAAAATATATATGCTTGATTTTTTTAAAAAAAATTAAAGGGATGTGAAATTATATATAGGGGCTTAGTGTTTTTATTACTGCTATTTGCCCAATCTTAAAATTCAGAGATACTACGCGAATTACTGGAGAGCGAACTGATGTTGGGGAAAAGGTAAAGGTTTGGTTGAAAAATTGAGAGTTATTTATCGATAGAATTAATTTACAAAAAAATTATAAACGAAACAATAACTACTACTTTCATTCTCTTTTTTTCAAAAAATATAATTTCTAAAGACATATATACCCGGTCTTTTAAAAAAAGAAGAAAAAACAAACTGATATTATATAATGTACGTTTGATTTAATTTACTTATACTTCTTCAACCTCATAATAAAATTTGTAAAGTCACGAGTCTGTTGGCCTAGTGTCACCTACATTTTATTAAAATATTAGCTATCAAGTTCGAGAGTTGTCGTAAAAATTCTCATCCTTAACTATATATATAAATAAATAAAATCTGGGATTCACTACTATTTATAATCCATAAAAGTGAGCGGTTCGATAATGTTTCATATCGTCTTTAAACCGAAAAAAAATGATTTATTTTAAAAAAAAATCCAAAATAAACTGCCGTGGCAAAACTAAGGAACATAAATAACTTATTATGTTTCTTTAACCAAGAAATTCATGAATAATAGTGAAAAAAATTACCTAGCAATGACCACTAAACATAAATCTTGCAAAATATTCAAAATATCTCACAAGTGTTTTCGAGCTTATAATCTCTAAATTTTATTTGATACATTTTTTTAGGATCATCTTATAAGACAACTTATAAGTTCAAAAAAAATTGAGTCCAGAAGGGTTCGTGATGCATGGGAGCAAGTTTGGGAGTCATAGGAACATGATTCAAGTGACAAATGATGTGGAGTCTAGAAACATTGGCGCCCGAGCGGCCAAATCTTACCGCTCGTGCACCATACGTACTGTCCAAGGATGATTTCCAGAATGTCCCGCGCTCGAGCGGCAAAATCTTACTGCTCAAGCGCCAACACCCGCGCCCGAGCGGCAAAATCTTACCGCCTAAGCGCCAACAGTTCAAAACAATCGGTGCTCGAGCAGTCAAATCCTACCCCCCGAGCCCGCAACCAATCTATGGCAAAATTTCAAAATTTTGGTACTTTTTTTTTTTTTTTTTTTTGGGGAGGACCCCGAAAAACAAACGCGCTCAAAACGGATTCATGCCCTCGATTCGATGAAATAAAAGAAACGGTTATGTTGTCTCGATCTTTTTGAACAAGTAAATGTGTAATATTCACCTCTAAATTACGAAAAATTTAGCAACAAATATTTACGAGATAAACAATCGAAATTCAAGCGAACCTTTAAAGAACTCGTCTTTGACAATCCGAGTGAAGAACATTCGACAAACGCCACAAAGTGTTAAACTTTGATAAGTTTGATTTGAAAAACACACAAAGGTATATACAATAGGGGTGTTCAAACTTCGGATAAAACCGAAAAAACAGAAAATCTAAACGAAAAAACCGAAAATGGAACCAAACCGAAAGCCGAATTCAGTAATTCATATATAAATGTTAAAACCAAAGTTTATTTGGTTCGATTTCGGATTATATATGTCAAAACCGAAAAAATCGAAATTTCATTAAATTAATAATTTTTTTTATATTTTTATTGATATGATATTTAGTGAACGAAAAACTATTTTGAATAATTTTTAGATGATTGTTGTTTGTTTAATTAATTTAGACATTATATTTAAATATTTCACTAAGAAAACATGTAAAAAGTTAACATATTATATTTTACAATATATTTATATTATTAATTTAAATAATTATATTAAAATCGAAATAACCGATCGAAATAACCGAACCGTTTTGGTAGAAAACCGAACCGAAGGAAAATTGTTCGGATATCGGATTATATATTTCTAAAATCGAAAATCGAAAAAACCGAAATAAAAAACCGAAAACATAACCGAATCGACAGATGAACACCCCCTACTATACAAAGCCAAGCTTTGAAAGTTCGAGAGAAAAGTCAATCCATATGATTAAACTCAAGAATAATTCATTCTAATGTTCAATAATCTTAAACAAATGTTAAAAATTTGTCCAAATATACATATCAAATCAAAAGATATGAAAAGATAACTTCCTAAATTATCTAATGCATAAAATAAGGTAAAAATTGAGTTTTTCCGTGTTCCAAGCGCCTAGGCGCTAGTCTATCTTGACTAGCGTTGTAGCGCTTGATCTTGGGCGCTGTGGCGCTGGTCCATCATCACTCCATCCATCTTGCTCCACGCTTAATAGCATCCAAATGGCCTTCAAGCTCACTCTAATGCATCATGACTCCTTCGAGGCTTGGAACATTGCTTTCAAGCTCTTCTCATTTGCTTATGAATCTATGCAATGTTTCATTGAATCTGTTCATACGTCCCCTCGTGATTGGTCTCGCCGGCAACTCTAAAGGATCCCATGCTTCTCTTGGGGCTTGACCTATTATGATTGCATCATCTGTCAAGGACAAGTTCTTTGAAGGTTCGTCTGATTCTTCAATTGTTTCAGTCGTGATTATTTGTTGCTAAGTTTTATAGCTTAGAGGTGAATATCACAAATTCATACTTGTTTTAAAAGATCGAAACAACATCGATCCTTGTTTGTTATTGAATTGAGAATGCGATTCATATTTAATCGTGTTTGCTTTTCTTTGTACGAGGAATTGTTGATTCGCTGACCCACATGATTTGCGAATGAAACTATCTGAAGCACAAGCTAGTAAAACCCACAGCACACACTCGCGACCACACTTTCTGGCAAAATCAAAATTTTTTTGTGGTGTTTTGAAATGGGTGTTAAATAATTCTGTGATTTGACTAATTGGATGTGATTCACAAACTCGCTGAGGCATGAAATGTCAGTTTGCTGTTTTGCCATCGGTTGCGTTGTTTTATTAATGTTACTTTATGTTTTGTTTTGTTGTCTTGGGTGTGGTCATGACGTGTTTTGCTTGAGGACAAGCAAAAGGTCAGTATGAGGGGGTTGATAGGTGTCATTTTTACGTGTTTTATTGCATTAGTTTTGTGTGTGTTTGCATTGTGCATACGTACATTTCATTACATTTTGATCGTTTTACAATTAGCCTATGCATATGATAGCGTCTCACTAGTACGTGATGAATCTGCAGGTAAAGTGATCGAAGGGTCTAAATCGGGACAGAAGTGTGAAGGCCGCAAGAAAAAGACAGAGGAGCTTGCGCCCGAGCGGTAGAATCTTACCGCTCGAGCGCGAGTACTGATCACAAGATCAAATTTACAGAAGAGTTGCCGCCCGGGCAGTAGAATCTTACCGTTTGGGCACGAGATGTGCCTTCCGAAGAGTTAAATTACAGAAGACTCGGCGCTAGGGCGGTAGAATCTTACCGCCCGAGCGTGAGTGTCGCACTTCACGAGAAAATTTATAGAGAGTGTGGCGCTCGAGCGGTAAGACTTGACCGCCCGAGAACCACCTAATTTTGGAAAGATTGCTCGTGATTTCTTCTCTAATTGTCTGAAGAAGGCTGATATGGATGGGATTTTGGGAGGATTTAGAGCATTCAGACATTATTCAGAAGCAATGAGCTTAGAGAGCAGAAGAAAAGCTCGGAGCAAAGGCTTGGATAGAAGATTTGAAGATTTCCGAGCACTGTTCCTCGAACTTTCGCCACGAATAGTATTTCTAATCTAGTTTTTATCATTTAAACATTGTTGTGTTTATTTTTACTATGAATTCGAGTAGCTAACTTACAATATTTGTTGGGATTTAAGGGAATCCTACCCCAAAACCGATTTAGTTAATTCATATTTCGATTTTTGGTTTATTTTTGATTATGCTATTGTGTTATCGTGTTGTTAAAGCGTAGCTAACTTTAATAACAAATTTTATATTGCGAGTGAGTTCGAGAGAATAGCCCGTGATAAGAACGAGTAGTATAGTCCGTGGATTTACAATTTACATAGACATATGAAATTGAATATGCGCCGATAGTCATAGTTCGATAGGGTGAAAACTAGGGGATTTCATAGAACGATATGCGATTCACCTTTGATAAATAATTAAAGAAATTTAATTACTTCACTGAGTATAATTAATTTGGCATAGCACGAGAGGCGTGTTCAATTGAATAGGAAATTGTTGCGTGTTTTCTTGAATTCTCGCAAGCGCACGACGTTAAGTTATAGTAAAAGGAATTTTTAAGTACAAATGTCGATTCCACGAGGAGTGTAAATAAAATATATATCAATGCTTGTAATTAAAATATTCAAGACTTTATCTAGAAAAATCAATAGCCAGATTGGTTTGTTTGAACGAATTAACTGTAAACAAATAATTAATCTAATCACCGAATTGAGGAATAGCAATGAGAGAAAATATCTAAAGAAATGATTTCACCAAGTTTCCACGATAATTATTCCCGGTTTAATTTATATTCATGAATTCCAATTATTTAATGGCCAAGAACACTTAAATTATTTTATTCTCCCTTTCCCAAGTGACGAATAACTGTATCAATCAAACTTCGATTCAATTATTCCTAATAAAATCTAAGTTTAATTGGTAAATGCAAACGATGTTCTTACCTAAGCCTCGCTAAAGTTATACGCCTTCCGAACGCTATAAACATTCAACGATGTGTCTATAATGATCTATAATCCTAATCCCTCTCCCGAGTTGTAGAATTAATCAGACAACACAAAATTTATGGCCAGTAAATTGTAGTGAAATAAATACAGAGAACACAATTAAACAAGAGCGGAATTCAATCAAATAAACCACTGCATCAAATCATCGTATCAACAAGGCTACGTCATTCTCTAGACTAGAAAATTTAGTTCATCACGAAATCCAAGAGAAAACTAGACATATTCGTATTTCTAGACATCGCTACACAAAGAAATAAAGAAACGAAGGAAAAGATAACAAATCCGAAGTGTCATCTCCGTCCCCAGATCCTTTGTTCTTCGTATTTTTTACTGTTCTTCGCACTCTGAATCTTCGTCTCGTGTATGCGCTGCGATCCCTCGTGTCAATTTCTCTCCCGGCGGCTCTTCTTCTGCTTCTGACCTAAGAATCACGCTTTTGTAACTTCCTGGAACGCGGCGCACATGGTGGCGCATGGTCTCACGCGGTTGCGCGCGAGCTTCTGCTTTATGGCTCGAGTCTGCGCGTGCACGGTTGCGCGAGAAATGGCGCTGCCGCGCGTGCCTCTCGGGACTTCATGTTCTTCTGTGCGCGCGCGGCGGCGCTGTTGCGTGTTTTCTTAATTGCACGCAAGCGCACGACGTCAAGTTATAGTAAAATATATTTTTGAGTGCAAGTGTCGATCCCACGAGGAGTGTAAATAAAATATATATCAATGCTCGTAATTAAAATAGTCAAGACTTTATCTAGAAAATTCAATAACCAGATTGGTTTGTTTAAAACAATTCAATTGTGAATAAGTAATCAATCGAATTACCGAATGGAGAAATATCAATGATAGAAAATATCTAGAGGAGTGATTTCACTATGTTTCTACGATAATTCTTCGTGGTTGGATATAACTTCATGAATTCCGGTTATTCAATGGCTAAGAACACTTACGTATTTTATTCCCCCTGTCCCAAGTGACGAATAAATTGTATCAATCAAACTTCGATTCAATTATTCCTAATAAAAATCTAAGTTTGATAAATAAATGCAAACAATGTTCTTACCTAAGCCTCGCTAAAGTTATACGCCTTCCGAACGATATAAATATTCACCGATGTGTCTCTAATGATCTATAATCCTAATTCCTCTCCCGAGTTGTAGAATTAATCAGACAACACGCAATTTATGGCCAGTAAATTGCAGTTAAATAAATGTAGAGAACACAATTAAACAAAACGGACTTCAATTATCAAAATATCCACGTCAAATCATCGTATAGACACAGCTACGTCATCCTCTAGGCTGGAAATTTAGTTCATCACGAAATCCAAGCGAAAACAAGACATATTTCTAGTTCTAGACATCACTACACAATGAAAGAAAGAAGCGAAGGAAAAGATAACAAATCCGAAGTGTCGTTTCTGTCCCCAGATCTGTCGTTCTTCGTATTTGTGATTGTTCTTCGCACTCTGAATCTTCGTCTCGTGTATGCGCTCCGTTTCTCTTGTCTTTTCCTTCCCAAGATGGTCGAAAAATAGTCAATACAAGTATGCCAAAGATGAAATCACACAATGAGATGCTTGCAAGCAAGTGATTAAAGTTCATACTCGTTAACCATATTTCTCAGGTATCCATAGGCTTGACTTGAACAACTTTTCTCCACTAATATATTGGATAAATGTGACAAGGTTAATAGGTCTTGTAGGCTTGTAACGTTAGGCCACGGCTCACGGCTACAATAAAGGTATGGAGATCAAAATTTGAGAGAAATAATTGAACTTTCTGAATTTCACTCACTTTCATTCTCTTTTCATTCGCCATCCACTTATTGTTTTCTTCTCATTCATATCCTTCATTTCCCAAATGTTTTCTTTTTTCACCACTTTTGATTCGTTCTTTTCATTGTTTTTCTTCCTCTTTTCTTTGCCAACTCCTTTATACACATTTAATTTTTTTCTTTTTCTTTTCAATGAGCATTTGAATCATTACAACACCCATGAACTTATTTCTCTCAAAATTAGGTAGGACAATAAGTGTATAAGCTTCAGTAGGTAGTTGTTGTGGGATGTAGAATAGATACAAGTGGGGGCTAATTGTATGTCATTGACATACACCACTTGATTTTTTTAGTAGGCTCAAAATGGGACACTAGGGATATTTCATGTTCATTTGGTAGGTTCGAAGGCTCAACGGTTTCAAAGATCGCCTAAATCATTCCTATGTCACATATTATCCATATTTCGCCTCGAAAAGTGCTCAAACAAGTTCTAGATTACCGTCAATCCATTAGTCAACTCATACAAACCAGTCACATGCAATTTTCAATCAAAATTATATATGAAATAGGTGCACGAAGAAAAATTAAGCATCTCAATTAACTTCAAGCTCAAAGGGCTACAATTGACAGTAAACAAAGAACACAGGCCCAAGGATATTGTGAAAAATTTGCTTAGCTCATTTCTATGATTGCAAAAGTGTCAATCAATGTCATGCAAGAATTACCAAGAATCAGATCTCCATAGTCTATTTAGCATCACAGGCATGCAACTTGTCTCTAAGCAACGATAGTATCAACAAACACGACAGTGCAGAATAATTGTGACTCCTAAGTTATCATGAACACACATATATATACTTCAGGACCGCAATTCACTTTTCATCATCGGCCACACATTTTACTTATCCATGACTCTTCTTAACAAAACTAGAATGCAAAAAGTAAATAAGAATAGAAGAGAAATTCTAACAAGCAAGCAAATTCACCCCCCCAAACTTAAAGTATGCATTGTCCTCAATGTATAGAAATAAAGAACACGACAACACATACCTCGTGCACGAGTGTCAGAACTCGGGGCTCGAATCATCGTTCGCAGCATCTTCATCATCGTCGTCCATGGGCTGCGGCGGTGATAGATCTGGTGGTGGGTACTATGGTGGCCAGTAGGTGGGAAACGCTGGGCGAGCACTGATGTGAAATCCATCATATAAGACATGAAGGTACTAGTAGTGTGTCGGTGTTCGGCCAGCTCTTGGCGTTGAGCCCGCATATCATGTTCCATTTGGAACATCCTGTCTCGCAAACTAGCTCAAGGGATCGATGGTGGTGGCGGTGGATGGCATGCTCTGGCCCTCTGATTGTAATCTACCCTAGCCTCTTGTCGTTCTACCTCGCTTCCAAAACGCAAACGGTGTGCTTCGTATACCGTGATTGGGCCCTTGGCTTTCAAAACCTGTTCGTTTGCGCCCCATTGCACACCGTCATAAAGACATAGTGCAGTGATAGTATGTGGACAAGGGAGGCTGACGGTCATGAGTCCCGTACCAGCACGCATGATAAAACTGTGAATGAGCTTCCCAAGATCCACGATCTTCACAGTCACTATGGCGTAAATCAACGCCACTTTATCCTTTGTAATTTCTGTTTGATGTGATGAGGGCATGATTCGTGATAGAATGAAAGATGCCCAATTTTGTGGGTCACGGCGTAAGTCAGACTTCTTCAGAGTGACTGGGGAGCCTTGATTCAAACGCCACTCTGCACCCTCGATGCATAAGTTCCTGATAATCGCATCGTAATCCACAGTGCCAGTAATCAAAGCAGTATACTCGTCATTTTCAAAACTCGGCAGATTATAGATAGCATTAATTGTTGCCGAATCGAAATAGACCAGTTGCCCTCGTACCAAAACTTCGTAGTCCTCGTGTTTGATTCTCAGATTAGCATAAAATTCCCGGACTATAGATATAACTGCATCTGGCGGTGACTGGGCTATATCTACCTACCCTCTTTGCACAACTTCCTCAATTACGTCACAGTTAAGGTAGGTCATATCTATCCCTCTTTCTTTAATAATTGACCTAGACAGGGTGCTTTCGTAAACTCTGAATTCTTCCTCGTTCCAAAATTTATGAGCATCGTAGAAACGAGACGAGGAAGCCACATCCTTCGATCTCTTTCTAGGCGGCATAATTATCAACAATATCCACACTTATAATCAACAAATATAGAGCACAATGCCACCAACAATTGCTTGAATTCTGAAAAATTATTCCCAAACAATAACAATGTAGAAGAAATGGTAACCTTGAGTGAAAAAAATACTTTCAAGCGGCGGCGGCGGCGGCTGTTTGTGGGGTGACTTGTGGTGGTGGAGTGAGTATTTGTTGAGGGAGGAGGTGGATTGAAGGAGTTATGGAGAAATTTTGGCGAGGATAGGTGATGGATTTGTGAATGAGAGGATTGTGGAGAGGAGAGTGATGGAGGAGGCGGCTGGTTATGGTAGGGAAAAAAAATTTTAGGGTAAAAATCGGGAGGTAGGGTTTTTAAAGGTGGGGTTGTACGCGGCGCGCGCGGTCGCGCGCAAGGTTCTGTTGATCTTCAATATATGTGCACGCGCGGATGCGCGTGAAGTGGTGCGGCCGCGCGCGAACCTCTGTCCTCGCACTATGATTGAGCGCTCGCTGACGCGCGTGATGTGGAGCTGTCGCGCGCGCTCCTCTGGTCTTGCCTCTGGATCTAAGCGTGCTGCTGCGCGTGAACTCGCGCGGTGGCGCGCATGCGTCTGTCCCTTTTTTTTTATTTTAAACCTCACCTGCAAAAATTAAATCAATTCAAATTAATACTTGAATAGAGAAATGAAAATAAATAAAATAAAAAATTTGAAATAAAAGAGTAGAACGAATGCTAAAAATAATTGTGGGTTGCCTCCCACACAGCGCTTGGTTTAGCGTCGTCAGCCCGACTCAGTTCTGCTTCAGATAGATTCGGCCAGTGAGATATTGTCCATGTTCCGCACTTCATCTCCAAAATAGTGTTTCACTCGCTGACCATTCACCTTAAACGTTCTACCATCATTGCATTTGAGTTCGATTGCTCCATATAGTTGTACTGCCTCCACTGTAAACGGCCCTGACCACCTTGATTTTAACTTTCCTGGAAATAGTTTGAGACGAGAATTATAAAGCAGCACATGTTGTCCCGGTTCAAATTTTCTTTGCACAATGATCTTATCATGCCACTTCTTGGTTTGTTCTTTGTAGATCTTGGCATTCTCATATGCTTCGTTTCGAAATTCATCCATCTCATTTAACTGCAGTTTTCGGACATCGCCAGAAGCTTTTAAATCAAAGTTTAACTTCTTTACTGCCCAAAATGCTCGGTGCTCCAATTCTAGCGGCAAGTGGCATGCTTTCCCAAATACTAGCCTATAGGTAGACATCCCAATAGGCGTCTTAAATGCAGTCCGATAAACCCATAACGCATCATCCAACTTCATGGCCAAATCCTGGAAGGTTGGTATTGACAGTCTTTTTCATTATTTGTTTAATCTCCCGGTTGGATATTTCAGCTTGTCCATTCGACTGAGGATGATATGCTAGTGCCACTTTGTGCTTCCACTACAAGGAAAATGCCATACGACAACGGATAAAATCCGTTGTCGTATCCCTTTTAAAACTGTTGTTAAAGCCAGTGTTGTTAAATGTTTCGCTCAAAGACAACGGTTTTTAACCATTGTCGTAGCTACATTTGCGACGGTTGTTCAAAACCATCGCAAATGATATTTGCGACGGAATACATAAATAAATCGTCGCTAATTAGCGACGATTTATTAATAAATCTGTGTTGTGAATTGGTACAATCGTGTAAGAGATAAAAATTTTAAGTGTTGTGAAGTGGTAAAATCGTGTAAGAGATAAAAATTGTAAGTGTTGTGAAGTTGTAAAATCGTGCAAGTGAGAAAAATTTTAATTGTTGTAAAGTGAAGTGGAAGAAATTGGAGCGAATTTGCATGTATTTATAGAGAGTGGTGGAAGAAAATGGAGGGAAATATAGGCGGGGTGGAATTTTTTTGAAAATGGCGACGGTTTTACTTTAACCGTCGCAATTCACCCTAAAAAACGCTCAAAGACAACGTTTTATAAAACCGTTGTCTTTGACCCTAAAAACCGTTGTTTTTTGCACTCAAAAGACAACGATTTATAAAAACCGTTGTGGTTTGCCCCCAAAAGACAACGGTTTTTTATTAACCGTTGTCTTTTTCTTAAAAAACACACTTTTAACAACGGTTTTTGCCTTTTAACAACGGTTTTAGCGAAAACCGTATGTTAAAAGTGTGTTGTTGTATTGGTTTTTTCTTGTAGTGTTCACACTGTATTTAGCCAAAAGTGAGTTGAAAATCCTATTGCAAAAATGCGTACCTTCGTCACTTATGATGGCTCTCGGTGTTCCAAACCTTGTGAATATGTTCTTGTGCACGAATTTAGCTACAACACGAGCGTCATTAGTATTGGTGGCTATTGCTTCCACCCATTTCGAAACATAATCCACAGCTAATAAAATATAAGAATTACCAAAAGAAGGGGGAAAGGGTCCCATGAAGTCTATACCCCAAACGTCAAAAAGTTCCACTTCCAAAACATTTGTCAGTGGTAATTCGTGACGCCTACATATGTTTCCTAACCTCTGGCATCTATCACATGATTTTACTAAGGTATAGCTATCTTTAAACAAACTAGGCCAATAAAAACCAGATTGCAATACCTTAGCTGTCGTTCGTGATGCTCCAAAATGTCCACCATAGGGTGAAGAATGGTATTTCTCCAGAATTTGATGTGCTTCGATACCCTCCACGCATCTCCTAATCACTTGGTCAGCACACCTCTTATATACAAATGGATCATCCCAATAATAAAACTTGATATCATGGACGAACTTCTTCTTCTGATGATAGCTCAAATCTGGAGGAAGGGTACCACAAGACAGAAAATTTGCAATATCAGCAAACCAAGGAATTACCGTGTTTACCTCAAAGAGTTGCTCATCAGGTAATGTTTCTTGTATAGTTCCCTCTTCTTTCTAATTCTCCAGCTCAAGCCTCGACAAGTGGTCAGCTACTTGATTCTCACTACCCTTTTTATCCTTGACCTCAAAATCAAATTCTTGTAATAGCATAATCCACCTTATCAAGCGTGGTTTTTCTTCCTTCTTGGCGAATAGGTAGCGAATAGCTGCATGGTCAGTGAAAACGATTACCTTTGTGCCAATCAAATAAGGTCTGAATTTGTCGAAGGCAAATACTACTGCAAGCATCTCCTTCTCGGTCGTAGTGTAATTTTGTTGTGCAGCATCTATCGTGCGGCTTGCGTAATAAATCGCCCTAAACATCTTCTCCCTTCTTTGGCCTAAGACAGCGCCCACTGCATAATCACTTGCATCACACATTAGCTCAAAGGGCTCCTTCCAGTCCGGCACTATCATGATCGGTGCAGTCACCAACGCCATTTTAATCTTCTCGAATGCCTGCAAACAATTATCATCAAATATAAAATCAGAATCTTTTTCTAGAAAATTACAGAGGGATTTAGTGATCTTAGAGAAATCCTTAATAAATCTACGATAAAACCCCTCATGTCCTAGAAAGCTCCTTATTCCCTCGATGTTCCTTGGTGGGGGGAGTTTTTCGATTGCAACGACTTTATCTCGGTCCACTTCTAATCCCTTATAAGACACTTTATGTCCAAGAACAATACCCTCTTGGACCATAAAGTGACACTTCTCCCAATTAAGAACTAAGTTCTTATCCTGACATCTCTGCAAAACAAGGGATAGGTTATGTAAACAATGATCAAACGACGAGCCAAATACCGAAAAGTCATCCATGAAGACTTCCATCATTTCCTCCACCATATCTGCAAATATGGCCATCACGCACCTCTGTAAAGTGGCAGGTGCATTGCATAGCCCAAACGGCATTCTCCTAAAAGCAAACGTGCCATAGGGACACGTGAAAGTAGTCTTCTCCTGATCTTCTGGTGCTATAGCAATTTGGCTATAACCTGAATAACCATCTAAAAACAGTAATGACAGTAACCAGCAAGTCTATCAAGCATTTGATCAATAAAAGGCAGAGGAAAATGATCTTTACGTGTGGCATTGTTTAACTTTCGATAATCAATACATACTCGCCAGCCAGTAACAGTACGAGTAGATATTAGTTCAACATTTTCATTTTTAACCACAGTTATTCCACCCTTTTTTGGTACAACTTGCACAGGAGATACCCAACTACTGTCAGAAATAGCATAAATTACACCAGCATTCAGTAATTTCAGTATCTCGTTTTTCACAACCTCTTTCATTGCTGGGTTCAACCTTCTCTGGTGATCCACATAAGGAGTATACGACTCTTCCATCAAAATTTTATGCATGCATATAGTGGGGCTAATTCTTCTAATATCAGAAATCGACCATCATAAAGCATTTTTAAATTTCCTCAATACTCTCAATAATTTACCTTTTTCAGTACAAGTAAGAGAGGAAGATATGATTACCGGATATGTCGAATTTTCACCTAAAAATGCATAGCAAAGGTGACTTGACAACTCCTTCAAATCAGGGGAAAGTGGTTGTACCTCAATTTTCTCATTCAACTCTTCAAGCGGTGCATCTTTTCTCTTTTATTTCTGCAATGCCTCAAGAGCCACCAGTTGCTCTTTCACCTCCCAATTGTCTTCATCAACAGTTCCTGCAGCACTTATCAAACAGCTCTCCAATGGATCCCTAGTCCCTGCACATTCAAAAGACATACATAAGTCTATAATATCAATACTTTTACAAGTGCTTACCTCATTCGATCCCTTCATGGTGTGATATATGTTAAAAATGACTGCTTCTCCACCAACTCTCAAGGTGAGTTCACCCTTATGCACATCTGTCAATGCCTTTCCAGTTTCCAGAAACGGTCTTCCAAAGATTAATGGAGCATCATGATCTTTCTCCATATCTAAAATTGCAAAATCAGCAGGAAAAATAAATTTATCTACTTTTACCAGTACATCCTCGACTATCCCACGTGGATACGTGAGACTTCTGTCTGCAAGTTGTAAGGTGAGAGTAGTTGGTTTAACCTCTCCAAGCTCCAATTCCTGTAAATAGAAAATGGCATCAAATTAATACTTGCTCCCAAATCACACAAAGCTTTACTACATTTAGAACCACCAATAAAGCAAAGAATATTAAAACTCCCTGAATCTTTTAATTTCTGTGGTAATTTCTCTTGCAGGATGGCGCTACATTCTTCAGTCAATTTCACAGTCTCAAAATCCTTCAGCTTCCTCTTCTTAGACATGACATCTTTAATAAAATTTGCATAATTCGACATTTGCTCCAAAGCATCAGCAAATGGTATGTTGATGTGTATCTTTTTAAAGATCTCCAAAAATTTTGCAAACTGATCATCCAATTTCTTCTTTTTGAACCTCTGCGGATATGGAAGAGTTGGTTTAAATACTGGAGGTTGTTCAACTTCAACTTAAGCTTTGGATCCCTCAGTTTCCTCTTCTACATCAACTGTCTTCTCCTTGTCCATTCTCTCCTTGGAACTTTGCACCTCTAACTCTTTTCCACTCCTTAACGTGGCTGCCTTGCACTGCTCTTTTGGATTTACTTCGGTGTTACTGGGAAATTGACCCCTGTTCTGATCTCTCAAAGCGTTGGCCAACTGCCCAATTTGCGTTTCCAAAGATTTCATTCTGGCATCCATATTTCCCATGTGAGTCTCCATGTTTTCAAGACGAGACTCAGTCCTTTCCATTCTCTTACCAGACTCGGCAACAAACGTTCTTACCAAATCCTCAAATGAAGGTTTTCCTTCCTCCTTTGATGTATTGAATCTCGGTGGAGGATTCAACACATTTTTATTATTTGCATAAGAAAAATTTTTATGATTCCTCAATCCTTGATGATAAGTATTAGGAGGAGGGTTACCTCGATATCCTCCGAATCCACCAGAATTTTCTGTTGTTGACATACTGAGCTTCTTCAGGTAAAGATGGTTCTTCAGCAACAAGCGATAGATTCTCAGTCTCTAATGTGCTCATTTTATTCATAGCTGCTATTTGAGTGGTCAGTGCAGATACCTGAGCAGTGAGTGATGTAATAGGATCCACAGCATAAACCTCCGCTGTCCTCTTTACTCCTGACCTCTCGGATGGCCACTGGTAGCTGTTTATAGTCATCTGCTCAAGCAAGTCATAAACTTGCTCAGGAGATTTGGCAAAGATTGTGCCACCAGCCGCTGCGTCCACTGTTCCTCTTGTTTGCTCATTTAGACCATTGTAGAATAATTCAATCTGCACCCAGTCTTCGAAGCCATGGTTCGGGCACTTTCTCAACAGTTCCTTGTATCTTTCCCATGCCTCATACAATTGCTCAAAATCAGTCTGCCTGAACGTGTTAATCTCAATCTTCAACTGTGCAGACTTTGCAGGGGGAAAGTATTTTGCCAGAAATTTCGTCGCCAGCTCCTGCCATGTCGTGATACTTCCCAAGAGAAGCGATTGGAGCCATCCTCTTGCTTGATCCCTGAGAGACAACGGAAACAAACGCAGTCTAATAATATCATCAGGAACATTATTAATTTTTACCGTGTCCGTGATCTCCAAGAAGGTCCTCAAATGCACATGAGGATCAGAAGTGGTTGTTCCAGCAAATTGGTATTGCTGAACCATATTGATTAGAGCAGGCTTCAACTCGAAATTATTGGCGTTGATGGTCCCTCTTGCAATACCAGAGTAATGATTGTTGATCACTGCTCGGAAGTGATCTCTGATAGGAATAGCTTCTGGCAAGTTTTGTCTATCATTTTCTCTGTGTTCAGCCATTGCTTGTATCTGTTCTCTTCTTGCTTTTCTTAATCTTCTTGCAGTTTTTTCGATCTCCAGATCAAAGATAAGCGAGTCAGAGTTTTGCGATCTAAGCATGCACTGTCAAGCAGAAAAAATGAAAAACTCAATCAACATAAAATAAAATAAAAATAAAAGCTCTAAATTAAAAGCTAGACTAATTGGTAACAATACTGATATAAATTCAAATTTGACACTCCCCGGCAACGGCGCCAAAAACTTGTTGCGTGTTTTCTTGAATGCTCGCAAGCGCACGACGTCAAGTTATAGTAAAAGAAATTTTTAAGTACGAATGTCGATCCCACGAGAAGTGTAAATAAAATATATATCAATGCTTGTAATTAAAATAGTCAAGACTTTATCTAGAAAAATCAATAGCCAGATTGGTTTGTTTGAACGAATTAACTGCAAACAAATAATTAATCTAATAACCGAATTGAGGAATAGCAAAGAGAGAAAATATCTAGAGAAATGATTTAACCAAGTTTTCACCATAATTATTCCCAGTTGAATTTATATTCACGAATTCCAATTATTTAATGACCAAGAACACTTAAATTATTTTATTCCCATTTCCCAAGTGACAAATAATTGTATCAATCAAACTTCGATTCAATTATTCCTAATAAAATCTAAGTTTAATTGGTAAATGCAAACGATGTTCTTACCTAAGCCTCGCTAAAGTTATACGCCTTCCGAACGCTATAAACATTCAACGATGCGTCTCTAATGATCTATAATCCTAATCCATCTCCCGAGTTGTAGAATTAATCAGACAACACACAATTTATGGTCAGTAAATTGCAGTGAAATAAATACAGAGAACACAATTAAACAAGAGCGGAATTCAATCAAATAAACCACTGCATCAAATCATCGTATCAACAAGGCTAGGTCATTCTCTAGACTAGAAAATTTAGTTCATCACGAAATCCAAGCGAAAACAAGACATATTCGTATTTCTAGACATCGCTACACAAAGAAATAAAGAAACGAAGGAAAAGATAACAAATCCGAAGTGTCATCTCCGTCCCCAGATCCGTTGTTCTTCGTATTTGTGACTGTTCTTCGCACTCTGAATCTTCGTCTCGTGTATGCGCTTCGATCCCTCGTGTCAATTTCTCTCCCAACGGCTCTCCCTCTGTTTCTGACCTAAGAATCACGCTTTTATAACTTCTTGGAATGCGGCGCGCGCAGTTGTGCGCGAGCTTCTGCTTGATGGCTTGAGTCAGCGCGCGCGCGGTTGCGCGAGAAATGGTGCTGCCGCGTGCGCCTCTCGGGACTTCATGTTCTTCTGTGCGCGTGCGGTCGCGCATGATGTTGCGCGGTGGCGCGCAAGCTACTGGTTCTCGCCTATGCTCCTTTGCGCGCGGCTGCGCAAGAAGTTTTTTATTTAATTATAGTGGTAGAAAACAATCATTCAAATTTCGTTGATAAATATTTGATAACTGAAAATAATAATTGTAAAATACAGTATCCAGTAAAACGATACTCGTACTCTCGTACATTATACTATTACTTGACGTCGTGCACTTAACGAATATTACAAATTTTGACCCAAGGATTTTATAGTGCAAATTTTGCTCGATCAAGTTTTTATGTAATAAAACACGTAAAAATGACATCTATCATCGTACATTGGTAAAATAGTTGTAACTTGAACCTAGATACCCTATTTGTCCGCATCAACGAACATTACTTCATCAAGCAATGTCATTGATTCTCTGTTGGATATTTCGAGTACTTCGAATTTATCGGTTAATCAACATGTATTATTGTCAATTACTCCAATTAATGTTACTTGTGATTTTGATTGATAAAAATATTTATGTGTATAATTGCATTTAGAGACAGGCTCAATCATGAGATAAATTATTCATAAGCTAAAATTTTGTATATGTGCTTCCATCAACCCACTGTCATATTTGCTCGGGATCTGGATTGTGTCGATAACAATAACATTATTCAAAAGGGCAATGGTCTAAAAGCCCGGACTGTAATTTCACCTCGTCTATCTAGTAAACTTTGCTCCTCATTTTCAGGCCCAGGAAGCCTAGGGTCCAAAATTCAAGTTGTTTTTTGTCTAGTCAAGGTCCAAAATATTTTCAATTTGATCAACCCATTTACAAGAACATAAAAAAGGCCTAAAAGAACATATGCACCATTTTTCAAATTCCTAAAAATAACTTAAATTTCTTGAATAGACAGAAAACAAAAAAACAACACTCCATTGAGATAATTCATCCTTAGCTTCTAAAGATTATATGATCTCGATTCTTGAAATTTTTTTTTTTGTTTACACCAAAGACTTGTTTAATTTATTTATTATTTAATATTTGCAAATGATTTGTTTGTTAATGATATTTATGTAAAATTTTTATTACCTTTTTAGTAAATTTCTAGCAATTTTATGATTTATGCATATTGTCTGATCAAATACAAGCTATTGTTGCCCCAATGAGTGTTCAAATTTGTGGAGTAGGTAAGGGTATGACCAAATGATCTTGGGTTCGATTTCTCTGCAAGCAGTTTCTTGGACAAACCTATCACACAAGGTTTAACTAGTATAGTTTATTTGGTTAGCCTGGTTTGCGGGCTACTGTGTTAAGCTCGAGGTTTTGCACATAACACACCAAATAGTAGCGGCTGTGGATTCCTCCAGGAAAAAAAATTACAAACTGCTGGTTCAAAAAATATAGGATTAATTTGTACCAAATATTATTCACGAACAAAATTATTTCAGTGAGCTTTATAATATATATGTATGTGTGAAGCCCAAAGGCTAGATTCTTAAAATCCATAAGAATATATAGACATTAAGCCCCAAGATTAGGTTGTTAAAAAACTCATATCCATATTTACAATAAAAAAAATATTTTTAGCATAAAAAGTAATATTTTTTATGTGTGATCCAAATAGAATATTTTGTCTCACAAAATCGACATATGAGACCAAATCACGTGAGTTTTTGTGTTCTTGCTTTGCTTTTGAAGGTAAATATATATGGAAGGCTTTTGATATTTCTCAAACTTAAATTTGATTATATGTTGTTTTGGAGAACTTGCAAACTCTTCAAAATATCTCACAAATATTTTCGATCTTATAATCTCTAAATTTTATNATGGGTCTGTTCCGTACTTAATAGAAAAATAGTTGTAACGATCAAATCGGTTCGAACATGTCAAGAACTGATTGGATAAATCATGAAAAAGTTAAAAATCGGTCCGATTGGTTCACCACTTTTTAAATTTTAAATTTTTTATAATTTGATTATTTTCTTATATTTCTTATTTAAAATATTATTTATTATATTTTAAATTTTAGCTTTAGTTATATATTTGATTTTTTGGATTTTAAACTTAGTTAAAAAAATTTATTTTAATAATATTAGAGCTTATTTTGATTTATTTTTTGTCTAAAAAATAGAGATATAATTATAATTTTATTTTATGTACGTTGTTATTTTAAACATTGATAAATATATATTTTTTATGATATACACATTTAATATATTTGGAATTTAAAATGTACTATATTATTATTTACGTAAAACAGTTTTGTTTACGCTAAAGACTTGTTTAATTTATTTATTATTTAATGTTTGCACATGATTTGTTCGTTAATTATACAACCGACGAATTTTCCTAATCCATTTCTAGTATTTCAACCATACAATTAATTCAAAATTTCTCATTTTCCCTTTCTTCGTTTTTATTTCTTTTCAATTTNGTTGAATATTGAAAATTAGTGTGTGATGATGTAGGTAATGATGTATTTTATTTTTGGATTATTTGTAAAAATTTTCTATAAATAGATCTCTCATTTGTGAAGAAAATCACAATTGAGTTGAGAGAAAAATATTATAAAGTGTGTAGTGTGATAATTTTGAGAGTTTGAGATTTTTACTTTTTTACCGTAAATTTTTACTTTTTCACAACACGTTATCAGCACGAAGCTCTAAAAGTCCTCCATATTTTTCCAAGCTCCGAACAGAAGAAAAAGGTAACAAAAGTAATAATATTTATTTTACTGTTATTTATTTATTGTTTATATATGTAATATATAATATAATGTTATTGTTAGAAATAATAAAAATAAAATTTTCAAAAACTTGTTATAAATCATGGGAGGATGTTAAGACGACATCCCACACTCCCGGTAAGGGATATGACAAGTATAAAAGCCTATAAGGTTTTTAAACAAAATAACTTATGACACCTCATTATAATAATGTGATATGATATACATAATTATTTAAACATGACTAATATTATATACACCATATTATTACCATAAAATTATACAAATATATACATTTATTTTTTTGTACACCAACGGTCATAAACGATAACAAAACAGTTAGTTTTTGCCCTATAAATAAGATCTCACAAACTCTTTCAATTACTCCAAATTTCTCTTATTCTCTAAAAAATTTTCTTCATCAAATTTTCGAAGAAAACAGAAGATAACTTTCTCAAGGTTATTTTTAATTATTTTGGTTATCATACTCACGAGTCTTTTATTTATCGGAGAATATCCTCCTCGTGTGTTTTCTTTATTTTTACGAATGCTTGTACTTGTTGTTTATCCATTACTTTGTATTGCAATATTCATTAACTAATAAAATGCATCGTAATTTTTTTTAGTACCACCATGTCAAATTTGACAAAGCTCGAATTTGTTGCGCTCGACATCACTGGAAAAAATTATATGTCATGGACTCTCGATGTAGAAATGCATCTTGAGTCATTGGGTCTAAGCGATACCATTAAAGAAAATGGTATATCTTCATCACAAGAAAAAGCAAAAGCTATAATATTTTTGCGTTGATATCTCGATAAAGGTTTAAAATGTGAATATCTCATCGAAAAAGATCTCATGGCTCTGTGGAAAGGATTGAAAGAAAGATTCGAACATATAAGGGAAGTTATACTTCCGACCGCCCGTGATGAATGAAATATGTTAAGATTCCAAGATTTCAAGAAAATTAGTGATTACAATTCGGCGATGTATCGAATAATCTCACAATTAAAATTTTGTGGACATGAGGTTACGGAATCAGAAATGCTGTAAAAAACATTTTCCACGTTTCACGCATCAAATATAACTTTACAACAATAATATAGAGTGCGTGAATTTGCGAGATATTCTGAACTTATCGCATGTCTTCTTGTGGCGGAAAAGAACAACGAGCTATTAATGAGAAATCATCAGTCCCGACCCACTGGATCAACAGCATTTCCAGAAGTAAATGCTGTGATTAAAAATGAATTTAAACCTGGAAACCAAAATCAAATCCAGAGACAAGGTTTTGGTCGAGGTCGAGGTCGAGGTCGAGGGCGTGGAATTGGTCATGGTCGTGGTCGAGGCCGTGGTTTTGAAAACAATTGAGATAGTTATTTTTATAACTCATCTCAAAAGGGCGTCACGAACCATCCGCAGAAAAAGCATCATGAGAACATGAGTGTTAATGAAAATCACTCGAAAAGATTTGAAAGTTCTTGTTTCAGATGCGGCACTCCAGGACATTGGTCTCGTATTTGTCGAGCCCCTAAGCACCTTTGCAAGCTCTATAAAGAATCGATAAAGGGGAAAAAAAAGAGACCAACTTCACTGAACGTGGTGACCGTTTGAGTGATTCAACTCATTTTGATGCTGCTGATTTTCTGAATGATTTCTCTGGAAATGATCAATATGTTGGTGGGATAGAAATGAAAAATATTGATGCTGCATATTTTCACAATGATTTATCTGAAAATGAACAATATAGTGGTAGAAANTGAATACAATATCAGGTCCTGTAGACTTGATTAAAGGATGTGGTAAAGCACAATTTTTGTTACCTAATGGTACAAAATTTTTGATCAATGATGCTTTATATTCACCACAATCGAAAAGAAATTTGTTGAGTTTTAATGATATATATTCCCATGGGTATGATACTCAAACAATGAATGAAGGGAATGAGAAATATATGTGTCTTACCACATATAAATCAGGAAAGAAATATGTGATTGAAAAACTACCAATGCTCCCTACTGGATTGCATTATACACATATACGTCCCATTGAATCAAACATGGTAATTGATAATTCTTCAATATTAACCAATTGGCATGATCGATTAGGACATCCTGGTTCAACAATGATGCGAAGAATTATAGAAAATACACATGGTCATCCATTGAAAGACCAGAAGATCTTTCAGAATAATAAGTTTCAATGTAAAGCATGTTCTCTTGGAAAACTTATTATAAGACCATCACCAGCCAAAATCCAAACTGAATCACCAATGTTTCTTGAACGTATTCAGGGTGATATTTGTGGACCAATCCATCCACCATGTGGACCATTCAGATACTTTATGGTATTGATTGATGCCTCCAGCAGATGGTCACATGTATGTTTATTGTCAACTCGAAATGTTGCATTTGCAAGATTACTTGCTCAAATAATAAAATTGAGGAATCAATTTCCCGATTATACAATCAAGAAAATTAGACTTGATAATGCTGGTGAATTTACTTCCCAGACTTTCAATGATTATTGTATGTCTATGGGAATCATTGTTGAGCATCCTGTTGCTCATGTACATACTCAAAATGGATTGGCTGAATCATTGATTAAACGTCTGCAAATGATTGCTAGACCAATGATTATGAAAACAAAGCTCCCTATTTCTATATGGGGACATGCAATTTTACATGCTGCTTCATTAATTCGCATCAGACCAAGTGCATATCATAAATACTCCCCATTGCAGCTTGCATTTGGTAAAGAACCAGACATTTCTCATCTGAGAATTTTTGGATGTATGGTGTATGTGCCTATTGCACCACCTCAACGAAAGAAAATGGGACCTCAAAGAAAGATTGGAATTTATATTGGTTATGATAGTCCATCGATCATTCGATATCTTGAACCACAGACAGGCGACGTGTTCACAGCACGTTTTGCTGATTGTCATTTTAATGAGGAAATCTTCCCAATGTTAGGGGGAGAACAGAAATTTACCGAAAAGGAAATTACATGGTATGTATCATCATTGTTACATCTGGATCCAAGAACAAAACAATGTGAAAAAGATGTACAGCAAATTGTGCACTTGCAAAGAATAGCAAATCAAATACCAGATGCATTTGCAGACACAAAAAGGGTAACTAAATCATATATACATGCTGCAAATGTCCCTGTTCGAATTGAAATTCCGAAGAAACAAATTGAAGATACTCATGATGTGATTAAACGCCTGAAGCGTGGAAGGCCAGTTGGTTCCAAGGATAAAAATCCTCGAAAAAGAAAATTCATAGAGAAACACAATGATCACAAAATAGAGAATGATGTTCCTGAAGAAACACATAATGATCACAAAATAGAGAATGATGTTCCTGAAGAAACACATGATGATGAAAATGTTTTGTCAGAACCACAAACTGACGAGAATCATGAAATCTCTATCAATTATATTAATACTGGAAAAATATGGAACCGAAAAGATATAGAAGAAATTGATGATATATTTTCTTATAATGTGGCAATCGACATCATAAATGATAATGAAGATCATGAACCAAAATCTTTTGGTGAATGTAAAAATCGGCAGGATTGGATAAAATGGAAAGATGCCATCCAGGTTGAATTGGATTCGCTAAATAAACGTAATGTTTTTGGACCTATAGTCCTTACACCTGAAGGTGTAAAACCTGTTGGATACAAATGGGTTTTTATTCGAAAGCGAAATGAGAAAAATGAAATAGTAAGATATAAAGCTCGACTTGTTGCACAAGGTTTTTCTCAAAGGCCTGGAATTGATTATGAAGAAACGTATTCTCCTGTGATGGATGCAATTACGTTTCGGTATTTGATTAGCTTGGCAGTATCTGAAAATTTAGAAATGCGTCNCTTATATGGATCACTTGATAGTAATATATATATGAAAATCCCTGAAGGATTTAAGATGCCTGAAGCACAAAGTTTAAAACCCAGAGAATGTTATTCTGTTAAATTACAAAGATCATTATATGTGTTAAAGCAATCTGTCCGAATGTGGTATAATCGGCTAAGTGATCACTTGATGAAAAAGGGATATGTAAATAATTCAATATGCCCTTGTGTTTTCATTAAGAAAACAACATCCGGATGCGTAATTATTGCTGTATATGTTGATGATTTAAACATCATTGGAACGAATAAAGAAATTCAAGAAGTTGTGTCATACTTGAATGAAGAATTTGAAATGAAGGATCTTGGAAAAACCAAGTATTATCTGGGTTTACAAATTGAACAAAAAGAATGTGGAATATTTGTTCACCAGAAAAATTATACAGAAAAGATCCTTAAACGTTTTAATATGGATAAATCAAATCATTTAAGTACTCCAATGGTTGTTAGATCATTAAACATAGAAAATGATCCATTCCGTCCATGTGAAGATGATGAAGATATTCTTGGTCCAGAAGTGCCATATCTAAGTGCTATCGTTGCTCTTATGTATCTTACAAATTGTACAAGGTCTGATATATCTTTCGCCGTAAATTTATTGGCAAGATTTAGCACATATCCAACAAAGAGACACTGGAACGGAATTAAACATATATTCCGTTATCTACGAAGAACGACAGACTTGAGACTTTTATATTCAAAAGATGCTAGTCCAAGTATAATTGGTTATGCCGATGCT
>NW_027356766.1:0-622 GCF_012295235.1 Primulina huaijiensis | reverse complement strand
TTACCATTTTACCCTTAAAATTAATTCATTATTTTTCAACTTATTCACGAAAATGTCATCAAAATAAATTGAATATTTTTCAAGTTATTTACCAAAATATCATCAAAGCTATTTTATTTTCGGGGTCTCACATTTCTCCCCAACTTAAAAGATTTCGTCTTCGAAATCTCAAACATCTCTATATACATAACATTGACAAACATATAATTATATATCACCAGTTATAGTACATATCAAAACTAAAATCAGTAAATGGATCATCATACATTGAATACAATGGAACATGTGGAATAGAATCGAACAAGTGCGGATATGATTCCCGCATCTTGCTTTCCAACTCCCACGTTGACTCCTCCACACCATGTCGTGTCCATTGTACTCGAACCAACGGAATCGATTTGTTACACAATATCTTCTCCTTCCGATCCATAATGCAAACAGGTTGTTCAACATAGGAAAGAGAAGGATCAAGTTCAACCTCATCAGGTGCAAGTACATGTGATGGATCTGGTTCATATTTTCTCAACATAGAAACATGAAACACATCATGAATGGCAGATAAAGCTGGTGGCAATGACAACCGATAAGCAAGATCCCCAACTCGATCAAGGATCTCGTATGG
>NW_027356765.1:0-307 GCF_012295235.1 Primulina huaijiensis | reverse complement strand
CATGAACGTATGGTATATTGATAAAATTTACATTTATATTTTTAAAGGAAATGACACTTGTTGTACCCAAAAAAATGTACAGTAAGAATTGTCACATCAAAAAATAATATGATTATGTTATAAGGAAAAGGAGGGAGAAACAGCCTTCAGTTTGAACTGTTCCATTGCAAGTACCCATGAATCAATTGCGATGGCATTGGCCCCTACCCTCTTTTAGACTATGGTTTTTACACTTGGAAATTACAAGCATCGCACGTGCCCGATAGTATATTAGTTTATATGATTTCAACACCAAAAGTATATTAGT
>NW_027356764.1:0-301 GCF_012295235.1 Primulina huaijiensis | reverse complement strand
TGATTACTTTCCTACCCTCTCGTAGTTCGATTATCGGTGTTTACACGGTGTTTGATTTATTTATCATTTCATTATCAATTGGGTATCATTGTGTGCACCTATTATTACGGGTTTAATTTGTGATTGTTCCTGTGTTTGTAGTTGGTTGTGGGATAATTGTGTGGAGTGTATAAATTGTTGATAGAATGCAACGGGGCTCTCAAACATCGAATAAGAAAGTAGGCACCCTGAGTTCTTCGTCGGGGCGAAAAAGGGATAGAATGGGAAAGGGGATGAACGTCCTACCACCTGCCGATTCGGA
>NW_027356763.1:0-252 GCF_012295235.1 Primulina huaijiensis | reverse complement strand
CAGCCGCCCACCCCCTCCAATTGGCCATCTCCTTCGTGTCTTGCAACTCAACAAATTCGGTGCCTCCATTCTCGTTGTGGCCGTGTGTCTCCTTGCAATTTTCATTCAGAAAGAAACATCAGGCATGCCTTGTATCATTGTTTTGCATCTTACACGCCATATATATACTGATGTGTGTTATTTGTTTTGTGAAAAGTTCGATCCAGTTTTCAAGCATGAAACATTTTCGGTTTGCATGAGATTTTGGTTTCC
>NW_027356762.1:0-366 GCF_012295235.1 Primulina huaijiensis | reverse complement strand
TAAAAATGCATTTAAGGCTTTAAAACAATTTAATAAAATACAAACTAAATTTAATGATTTCCATGCATGTGGTTCACGTAGACTTTTAAATTTTCGGGACGTTACATGATGAGTCCTAGGCAACTAGGGAACCTAATACACCTAGGATACTAACACACGCACACAAGCATGCATACGGGTCCTAGGTGCAGGGGCTGTAACGTGGTTCTAAGGGCTGATTAATGGGTTGGGCTTGGCCAGTAGGGTCCCTAGATGAGTTGGCTAGGTTTTGGTTCAAGGTGGCTCGGGCGTGGCTCGAGTAAATTAGGAGATGACTCGGTATGTTCGATAAGGTGTCAATTTCGAATTTAATTAGACTAAAATTGA
>NW_027356761.1:0-428 GCF_012295235.1 Primulina huaijiensis | reverse complement strand
TCAAAAACAAAAATTTAGGAACTAAAATTGAATCCATGGGTCCACAGGGGTGACTCATGACTTGGAAGGGTAGAATAAATCTTAAAAATGTTATGTTTAAAATTTGGCATCAAAATAACGAGTTTTGGATTAATTCGGGATTTATTCGCCGCACGAAACGCTAATTAACGAGTTAATTAAAACGCATAGTTTTAGGCTTTATAAAATTATGAAAAGTTATGGTTAAGCTTAAATAATTATTATAAGTCTAAGTTTTTAATTTGGGAATTTTATATTAAGTTTGGTTTAATTCGGGATTAAAACGCATTAATACGTCACATTTAAAGATTAATTTAAAAGTCCTCGATTTAGGCAAAATAAAAATATGAGAAAATTCATGTAGTCTTAAATAACTATTTGGGACATGTTAGAGTCAATAAAATTAAGAA
>NW_027356760.1:0-318 GCF_012295235.1 Primulina huaijiensis | reverse complement strand
GGCCCCAGAGGGAGCCCATTTATGGGAGAAGGCCCTAGAAGGAGCACCGACGATCGTATTTCTATTCGATCATGATAGGACAGGGCCCAGTTGACCGGTGAGAGTGTCGCTGGTGTCCCACGCCGCCCAGTACTGTGGTTATATGTAGATGGATCCATCAATCATGTCATGTGAGGAAAATCACAATTAACGATCTGAATTCAACAAAGAAAAAGGAAAATGTTTATGATCATGATAAAAGGTTTTATGTCATGTTTTGAGGAAAAGAAAAATGTTAAGGTTTATGTTATGCATGTCATGAAAATTTTTATGTTTAAA
>NW_027356759.1:0-622 GCF_012295235.1 Primulina huaijiensis | reverse complement strand
GACAAAATGGTGGGCAAGGAGAACTCTGCAGTGAACGCCCACCACTTGACGCCCAAGAAAGGCGGAAAAAAACAAGATCAACCGGAGTCAGGAGGACGCCCGTAGGGCAAACTCGACTGAAGTGCCTGAGTTCGGTAATACCTTCTCTGCTGAGAGCGCGTACGTCCAGGGAGAGGTAAAGATAAACATGCAGTGGTAGAAAAAAGCACCATAGCCTCCGCACCGCCCACACTCTCGGAACCCAAATCAAATGAAGGCAATGTAGTAGGAACAGGAAGATCAACCAGAGAATTATGAACAACAGGAACAAGCTCAACCACCGGAACTGGAATNACAACCGGAGAAACAGGAACAACTGCAGCAGAAGACGACACGACCTCACCAATATCATTGGCCTGAGCCGAGAGTCTTTGCTCCGCCGCAAGCTTACTAAGAAGACTCTTAAACTTTTGGCTGCGGGGTTTCACAGTGCCCGAAGACTCACCAGGACCAGATTCAGTCGGAATATCCTGCAGTATCTCATAATAATTCTTCGTAGAAATAGGCCGAGCCGGATCTTTCCTCAAAACAGGCCGGTGCCGGGGACGCTTAACAACCTGCTCTGGAAAATCAGTGTCACTAG
>NW_027356758.1:0-422 GCF_012295235.1 Primulina huaijiensis | reverse complement strand
CTTGATTCAGAAAAGAAAATCAAGTGTCTGAGGACTGACAATGGACGAGAATATACCAGCGACGAATTTGATGCATATTGTCAACATGAGGGCATCAAAAGACAGTTTACGACGGCTTACACACCTCAACAGAATGGAGTGGCGGAGCGGATGAACAGAACCTTGTTGGACAGAACAAGAGCTATGTTGAGGACTGCAGGTCTAGAAAAGTCATTTTGGGCAGAAGCAGTCAAAACCGCTTGTTATATTATCAATCGTTCTCCTTCAGTGGCGATTGATCTAAAGACTCCGATGGAGATGTGGACCGGGAAGCCGACAGATTATTCTCATTTGCATACATTTGGAAGTCCTGTGTACGTTCTGTACAATGAGCAAAGAAGATCGAAGTTGGATTCAAAATCTAGAAAATGTATCTTCTTAGG
>NW_027356757.1:0-4404 GCF_012295235.1 Primulina huaijiensis | reverse complement strand
GGAGCCAGTGCATTGTAGTCGGGGATTCACCTCTCACCTACGGGTATGGATATCCTATGTGATATGATGACTAGTTTAATTAATTAATCAAAGCCCATTAATGTTAATTATGGAATTTAGGTTAATGTTCTTGTTTTTAAGGAAAAAAAAAAAAGAAAAGTTAACCTAGCCTCCACTCATGATTTTCCATGGTGATTCACGAGAGTTGCACAAAAATCCTCCAAATATTTAGTTTACTTAATTAATTAAATTAATTAAGTAAATGGTAATTAAAGAAAGATTTAGATTTCTTTATTCTCAAATGTTTTGGCACAAGATTGATAAGTGACTTTTGGAGAGAAAAAGATAAGAGTTTTCGGCTCATCAAAATAAAAATACTCTCAAAGGTTTTGAACAAAAATTTTGTGTGTTCTATCTCTTCGCAAAATCTTCTATACTTTCTAGTGCAAGTTAGAAGAGGAACAAGCAATCCGGTCGTGGACCTGATTCGAAGTAGATCGAAGAACGTTCGTAGGGACTTACAACAAGAGCTACGTCCGCTAATACCGGAGTAGTTGGTGCCAAGTGAAATTATTCACCAAAGGTATAAAAAATTTCTAACTCCCTATGAATGTTTATATTCATATTAAAACCATACGAGTGCTCAAACAAATATTTTGATTGTCAAAATAAAATAAAATTTTTAAAACTTCCGCTGCGTTTTGGGCACGAGAAAACCGTCCGCACAGCGCTCGGCGGCCGCGCTAGCGCGCTGTGCGGAACGTCCGCACAGCGCGCGGCGGCTGCGCTAGCGCGGCGTGCGGAACGTCCGCAGGCGCCGCGCGCACCTGTGCGCCCAGCGCGCACAAGGGCTGCCGCCACTGCCCGAAACGTTCGGGCAGCGCGGGCGACTGCCCGGGAGTGTCTCGGGAAGCGCGTTGAATAATGGGCTTGAATTGTTTGGGCCTAGGGTGCGATTTTCTGATTTTTCAAAATTTTGGGCAAAATTGATATTTTGGAAAATTGATTCAATTTTTATTTTGGAAAATTGACTTTTGGAAAAATTAATAATTTTCTTGTAAAATAAATAATTAGAATGTGATTTTAATTATTTATGGTAAAATTGAGTTTTTACAAGAAATCAATTATTATTGATTTAATTGGAAATTAAATAAAGGGGTTTATTTAATTTATTAAATTCTTTAATAATTGTGGTGGTTTGTGATAAATTATTAGATATATGATTTATCAATTAATTAAATTGTTTAATTAAATTGATGTTAATATTTGATATTAAATGCATGAAGGATGATCGAGAGCCTTGACCAATGTGTTAGGTGTATGTTAGGATATTTTACTGTTTTATTCATTTTGTTAATATTTGATATTATTAAAGTGGGCCTGGTTTATGGCTCGTTCCCACCCCATGAGATGTATCCCTTATGTGCCATGGCTATTTAAATGTAATTTTTAGAAATAGTGGGAGATCAAGACTGGAAGATGGTGGGCCCGGAGCACAAGATGAAGACATGTAAAATATTGGAAGCTCATGTAATAAGTTGCATTTGCATCCCTGCATTCACCTAGGTTTTGGACCTGGATCCATGTCTGGCTCACATGGATCTAATAGTGTTGGCGATCGATCATCCTTATTTATTTATTGTTGAATGTCATATTATGATATATGTGATATATAGTAGTATGCATGTATATTATTAAATAATATAGTTGCATGAATCCGGCAAGCATACAAACATGGCACGTGTTTTTATAAATTAAAATGATGAGACAATTTTAAAATTAAAATCCCTCATTTTGAATATGATTCAAAATTTATATCAAACCGAAAAAGTAAAAATTAAAAGAGTTTAATTTTTCCTTGCCTTCCATCAACCGTGGTTGCATGTTGATCGCTACCCGCGGACAGTGTCTGGCTCATATTATTGGGGAGGCCTGGACGCCGGAAAGCTGTGACTTCCACCGGACATATGATGTGAATTGAGTGGAACTCCCATGACTTCGGCTCATATTATTGGGGAACTCATGGCGACCGTCTACTACAATTCAACATTGATGGGTTGGTTTGACACGCGAAAATAAACGGCGTCATATTATTGGGTCCTTATTAAACGTGAGGCAAAACACGCGGAGGTTGCATAGGGATGCAATTGGATTCTACCTTTTAGAAATTATAATTGGCTGATATTATTCGGGATTATAATTGGCTAATTGGACTCTACGTGCCCACTAAGAAAATACGATTTTCCTTTTTCATCAGAGGGTGGTGAAAATGTCAAAATAGTGGGAGAGAATTTATAAAATAAAAATCCATATTTTGTATCTTAAAATTATTTTCAAATAATCAGCAATTATTATTCTGTTTCCATATCAGTATATTTTCGATTTCGTCACATAATACATTTTTATTATTAACAAGCTAATCGAATCAAACTTTCAAGACTGGTTGAGAAATTGTTCTGAATTCGGAGAAAATGCATACACACTAATGTCAGTCCTGTTGAACTGACAAAGCATGCAAGATGGTAGGACCATAGTATGCAAGCTAAAGTTTAACATGCTCGTTTTTACGTCAAATGAACTGTAGGGACAGTTTGAGGAAAGATTGAATGATGATGACATTTGAATACACGTGTAAAAGTTGCATGGTTTATGAAACTCATACGATGATGCACATCACTTTCAAGGAGCTCATGACTACATGTATGCAAGATGGGGCTTTGGTCCATGAGCGTGGTGTACATATGATTGGGCTTATTGAGAAAGTGGTGGGCCTGGAATATGTGATTCCCAACGAGTTACTTGATGACATCAATTTGTTGTCATTCTCTTCCTCATTTGACGGGTTTATGGTGAACTTCAATTTGATTAAGATTGATGATAGCCTTGAAGAGCTAGTCAATATGATTATCACTTATGAAGCTACCATAAAATAGGAAAATGATGTTTCCTAATTGGGTTTCTTGTCAGGAACGAAAAATAGCCCACAAGGTAAGGGAAAGAAATGTTCTGCCCCTCACAAAGAAAAACAAACCCAATAAGAAGCAAACTCCGAAGGATACTTAAAGGGCCCACAAAGCCCGATAAGTCAGAACATATTTATTTCACTGCAAGAAGTCCGGACATAAGAAATTATATGCGCCAGAAATGTTCTGGAAATGATAAGTGAATGTCCAAGTAAACATGATTTCAACAACAAACAAAAGAAAGATAGATGATCCAAAACCCGCACAAATATGGCACGCTAGACTATGTCACATTTCTCAAAGAAGGATGCACAAGCTTGTGGGAGAATACATGTTTGACTTGTCAGACATAAATTCTCTGCTTACCCGTGAGTCCTGTCTGAAAGGAAAAATGACCAAGACTCCATTCGATGGAAACGTGAAAANAATATGGCACGCTAGACTATGTCACATTTCTCAAAGAAGGATGCACAAGCTTGTGGGAGAATACATGTTTGACTTGTCAGACATAAATTCTCTGCTTACCCGTGAGTCCTGTCTGAAAGGAAAAATGACCAAGACTCCATTCGATGGAAACGTGAAAAGTGCGCATGGTCTACTGGATTTGATCCACACAGACATTTGTGGCCCGCTAAGTGTTAGCACAGAATATGGGCAATCTTACTTCATTACCTTTACTGATGACCATTCGAGGTATGGGTATGTTTATTTGATGAAACACAAATCTGAAGCGTTTGAAAAGTTCAAAGAATTCAGATCTGAAGTAGAAAATCAGCTACAAAGAAGTATTAAAGCACTTCGATCTGATCGAGGTGGAGAATACTTGAGTGCTGAATTTTTGGGTTATCTAAAAGNTATGTGAAGCAGACAGTGGGAGACAAATTGGATAGTAGATCCACTTTGTGCTACTTTGTAGGATATCCAAAGAATTTTGTTGGATATTATTTCTATCATCCTAGTGAAGCAAAAGTGTTTGTTTCAAGAAATGCCACCTTTTTGGAAAGGGAGTTTCTATTAGATAGAAAAGGCAAGATGATAGAACTTGAAGAAATTCAAGATACTCCCTCAACTTTAGAAGTTGAACCTAATCCCCTAGAACCAGTAGTTGAAGTACAAGCTCCTAGAAGGTCTGATAGGGTTATTAGACCACCTGCCAGATATACACTTCTTCATGAACAAGGCCGTGATGAGCCTTGTGTTGGATGTGATCCAATGAATTTCAAAGAAGCAATACCTGATACTGATTCAACCAAATGGCTTGAAGCCATGCAGTCAGAAATGGACTCTATGTATTCAAACCAAGTCTGGACATTAGTGGATCCACCTGAGGGAATTGTTCCCATAGGATGCAAATGGATCTACAAGAGAAAGCTTGGGGCGGATGGAAAGGTAGTGGCCTTCAAAGCAAGACTGGTTGCAAAAACGTTATACTCAAAGGCAA
>NW_027356756.1:0-687 GCF_012295235.1 Primulina huaijiensis | reverse complement strand
GGGGTTCCCTCTGGGGCCTTTTCCCATAAATGGGTTCCCTCGGGGCTTTTTCCCATCACGATATTCTCATTCTTACCGTTACCACAAAACTGTTACCACATATTCGTAATGATGGAAACACGATCGTTGGGCTCCCACTGGGACCATAACCCTCACGATATCTCCAACATTATCGAATTAGTCACAATTACTTCACTTCCTTCAACGTTTACATTCTCATTACTTTATAAAAATCATGCATAACATATAATTTTGTTTTTGAAACCAAGCATGCAACATGTCTTTTAAATGTCTTCTTTAAATTATAAAAAATCCATGGACATTTAAAAATCAANAAAACTCATAAACATTTGAAATAATCATTTTAACCTCAAAACATTTAAAATAACATTTTGACATATCAAATCATAAACATATAAAATTCTCTAAACATTTAAAATATCATTTTAACATATAAAATTCCATAAACGTTTAAAATATCATTTTAACATATAAAATTCCATAAACATCCATAACTTTAGAAAATAATCATATTAGCACAAAAAACAGCATTCGGGGCACTGCCATGACGTTTACTACTTTTTAGGTGTGAAAAGATCGTTTTACCCCTAGACGTATAATTTTACGTTTTTGACTTTTTCGTAATTTTATTGACTCTAACATGTCCCAAATAGTTATTTAAGCCTA
>NW_027356755.1:0-971 GCF_012295235.1 Primulina huaijiensis | reverse complement strand
TATCAATGAACCATTGAGGGCCACACAAATACTAGCTTTCTAGATGCCGTTGAGAAGTAAAATAGTTCAATATGTTGAACGGCTTATAAAGGAGTTTATAAGCGTAAGGAAAATTAGAAGTATGACTTCTATAAAGGAGAAAATAGTTCAATGTGTTGAACGGCTTATAAATGAGTTTATAGGCGTAAGGAAAAATAGAAGTATGACTTCTATGAGAGAAATGTAAATTTTAATTTATGGAAGTGTTCCCAAATTAAAATTTTGGCCAAGTAAATAATGTATTTGGGAATTGTNAATTGTGATTTTCATAAACATTATTATGGACTAAATTAAATTAATTCAAGTGTTGAATTAATTAAACACTAGTGGACCTAGTAGAGTCCAAATAATTAAATTAATTCAAGTGTTGAATTAATTAAATCATATTGAGTCTTGTAGAGCTCAATTTAAATAATTATTTAACTAGTGGGACTTGAGTAAATTCAAGTAATGTTTAATTAGTCTCAAATATGTTTGAGATAATTAAAAATAAGTCCATGGATTTTTAATTGTTAAAAATCAAATAAAACTTGCATGCATGGGAGGTGAAAGGTTGGGAGACTACTTTTTTAGTTTTCAAGGCTTGGCATGCAACTTTTTTACTTTAAATTTTCCCACAACCAAAAAAATGTCTCTCCTTCTCTCCTAGCATGAATAGTGGCCGAAAATACTATTCATTCTCTCCATTTTTTTGTTCTTCAATGGTTGGAGAAAACACTCACTTCTCAAAGAAAAATCCTCATATTTTTCTAGTGCAAAATATGAGGGGATCTATCTAGTTGGTGGTGGGCTTTATTTTAGAGCAAGGAGTGCTCTTTTGAGCCATCATCAACCTCAAGAGGTTGATAGGTATTTTTCTAAATACACTATGTATGACATTTTGTTGCTTTTGTATTTGCTACACATTAAATCAAGGTGGCCGAAAATTTCTT
>NW_027356754.1:0-326 GCF_012295235.1 Primulina huaijiensis | reverse complement strand
ACTATATAAAAAAAAAAAATTTGTAGACCCATATTAATTACATTGTAGACCCATATTAATTACATTGAATTGGCAGCCATTGTATTTGCACTGAAGATTTGGCAACACTACCTCTACGGTGAGAACTTTGAAATCTATTCTGATCACAAAAGCTTGAAATATTTGTTTTCACAGTCAGAACTGAATATGAGACAGCAAATATGGCTGGATTTACTGAAAGACTTTGATTGTGAGATCAAATACTATCCAGGGAAGTCCAATGCAGCAGCCGACGCACTGATTCGTAAGGTATGTTCTTTATCCTTATCGACGATAGGTGTTTCGAG
>NW_027356753.1:0-539 GCF_012295235.1 Primulina huaijiensis | reverse complement strand
AGTTCACGTTCTGGACAGTGACTTTGGCGCTCGGGCGGTAGAATTAGACTGCTCGGGCGCGGAGGCTTCTGTTTCAAACTTCGTCTAACACTCGCACAACGATCCTTCCAATTATTTGAACGCCATGCCCGGCCAGATTCATATCAGCGATGCTGCTAGGCGTTTAACATGATTGGTTGGGTACTATCAGACTTGAGTTCTGACGTACTTGTTATCAAGGAGTTGATAAGTAAGAATGGAGCAATTGGGGTATGCTCAAATAAGGACATGTTTAGTCCGAATAAAGTGGATATGTGAACCCACAGCTAGTTGTATCAATGAACCATTGAGGGTCACACAAGTGCTAACTTTCTAGATCCCGTTGAGAAGTAAAATAGTTCAATGTGTTGAACGGCTTATAAAAAAGTTTATAAGTGTAAATAAAATAGAAGTATGACTTCTATAAGGAGAATGCAACTTTTAATTTGAGGAAGTGTTCCTAAATTAAAAGTTGATCAAACGAGTAATGTATTTGAAAATTGTGATTTTCATATACATTA
>NW_027356752.1:0-501 GCF_012295235.1 Primulina huaijiensis | reverse complement strand
AAGGTTTTGGGCAGAGGCAGTAAACACTTCGTGTTATACTCAGAATAGATCGATAATTAATAAGAATCATATGAAAACACCATTTGAGATCTGGCATGGAAGAAAAAGTGTGGCCTCCTACTTTAAAATATTCGGCTGCAGATGTTTTATTCTCGATAATATTGGTAAAAATCATTTAAAAACCTTTGATGCAAAATCTACAGAGGGAATATGTCTTGGATATTCTTCAGTTAGCAAAGCATATAGAGTTTTTAATAAAATTTCTTTGAATGTTGAAGAATCTATCCATGTTGTTTTTGAAGAAAACGCTCTAACTGATAAGCCAACTGATCCAGTTGAGCTAATTGATAGAATTACAGAGATCAGTTCGGAGGATGAAGATGAAGAAGATAATCATATCAATCACAACAACCTCCAAACACAAGAACCAGAAGTACTAGAACAACCAGTTGAACGGGAAGCTATTCCTGATGTTCTGTTGGAGGAGCCTATTGAGAATAT
>NW_027356751.1:0-431 GCF_012295235.1 Primulina huaijiensis | reverse complement strand
CCCCGACTAGCGCCGCAGCGCCACCTTCTTGGCGCTTCGGCGCCTGCAGCGCCTAGGCGTTGTCGCCTGTGCCCAAGGACACTAGCAACGCTGCCCTTGCACCTAAAAATCATCACCAATCCACCTAGAATCCATCCTCTTCCAATGCCATGCAATATCAATGCAACTAAACATCCAAATACATCCTCAAATCATCCATAAAAACCATCACAACAAGAACCCATCCATCTCCACAAACCATCAACAACTATAAAACATAACTCCAAAACAATAACCATACTTTTTCCCATTCCAATAAACATAACCATAATCAATAACCATCCCACATAAACTTCACCACCAAAACCATATGAAATATTCATTACAATGATAAACCATGAATATCTAATAACCATATTCCCTAAACACCGTACCAAAGAATAACATCATAT
>NW_027356750.1:0-426 GCF_012295235.1 Primulina huaijiensis | reverse complement strand
TACAAGTACATTCCGGATGTAAAATTGTTGCAAATCTTATAATTCAAGTAGTGTTAATCCATAAAACCCAAATATACAATATCGATCTTCTACCTATATTTTAAAGCCCTTCAAGTTCCAATTATATACTTAAACTATTTCCTTTCCAATTACAATTTAGTGGAGGCCTAAGATCCTTAGACTTTCCTCATTGGAACAACTGTCGCATACTTACATATCCTCCATGCTCACTTAATTCCAGCATATAAAACTTACTAAGTTATCCCATGTTAATGTTGGACTAACTCTAATAAATCACCTTTATTTATAACCCATAGAATTCTAAAATTCCCATTTCAAGATTTTAGATTTCTTACTCGATAAAAATCTTAACATTCGTCTATTGGTAACCTATGTAGAACACAACTGATTCCCTTTTTGTTTTTA
>NW_027356749.1:0-213 GCF_012295235.1 Primulina huaijiensis | reverse complement strand
TCTGTTTTGTTTTTTTCTTCCACGTCTTCTTTTGATCACAGGTGGTNATCAGAACGAGTGGCCACTCGATGATTTGTTAGTACTGCCACCTGTGATCAAAAGAAGACGTGGAAGAAAAAAACAAAACAGATTTCCATCGGTTGGAGAATTTGGTAGAAGATAGGATTAAATGATATGTAATTTGTTTTAATTTAAAGACATTGGAGAATTTGG
>NW_027356748.1:0-3150 GCF_012295235.1 Primulina huaijiensis | reverse complement strand
CCCATGGAGAATAACTAGGGCGAATGAAACCCTTGTCTAGTAATTATTCGATTTGATCTTTCAATTCTTTCATTTCAGCGGGTGCTAGGTGATAAGGCGCTTTAGATATAAGAACAGTGCCCGGCAATAGATCAATAGAGAATTCCACTTCACGGTCAGGTGGAATACCAGAAACGTCCTCGGGAAATACGCTAGGAAAATCCCTCGTAATATCAACATCTTCTAACTTCTGACTGGTAGATGTATGTGTAGTAGTGACACATGCTAGATAAGCTTGGCATCCACGCTTAATAAGGTTCCTCGCACATAGACAAGAGATGATGTGCGGTATTTGTTTGTTTCTCGCCGCCTCAAAGACAAAAGGTTTACCACTAGGTGGCCTAATAGATACTGATCGCTGACGAAAATCAATCGAAGCTCCACTCGCTGATAACCAATCCATCCCAAGTATAATATCGAACTCGGGCATGGGAAGCACAATAAGATCTGCCAGAACAACATCCTTGAATAAACGAAGCTCCAGATTCTTGACAATTTTAGACGTGAGCATTTGATCATCGGATGGAATAGAAACTTTGAAACCCAAACCCATATCTTGAGGAGTAATATTCAGTCTTTTGATGAAGGTTTCAGATATGAATGAATGTGTAGCTCCCGGGTCTAAAAGTGCATAGGTTGCTACACCTTGAATGATAATCCTCCCTGCGGTGAAAATGTATTTTAAATCTTTTCGTGTTGAATCTTAAGGATTTACCATCATTAATTCCCAAAGTTATATGAAGAATTTGTGTTGAACTTAAACCTATCTTGGAAAAATTGCACTTTAGTCCCTCAACTATTGAAATTTGCATTATTGACCCAAAGTTTTCGAATATTTGTAATTAAGTCCTTATTTTATTGCGAAAATTCTGATTTAGTCCTTTAGAGTTTCAAAATTTTCATTTTGGTCCTTATGAATTTGGTAATTGCATTAAAGCCCCTTATCTTCTTGGTTAATTGCGTTTTGGTCTCTTAATTATCGGAAATTGTATTTTAGACCTTAAAATTTCGAAATTTGCACAATTAACCCCCAATGATTCGAATTCCTCTAAAAATCCTTTGGTTATGATCTTCTTTAATTTTGGCCCTAAACTTTTTATTGGGAAGCATTACATCTTTCACATAAAATAAGGCACAAAACTCAAGTCCTTTTCTAAGGTTTCTAAAATCATAACTTAAATCTAACTAAGGTAGATCATGCAACCTAATTTTCTCTAGGTTAAATCTTGTTCCCAATAATAACCAATTTAACATCTCATGCAATAGTAAACAATATAAAAATGTCAAATGACTAGGTTACCCGTGATAAGTGTAGTGTCTGCCTCTTCCTCAGCTTCCTCGGCATTCATAACATAAGCTCGGGCCGTAGTAGCTGCTTTCTTCTTTGGGCAGTCGTTGGCTTTGTGTCCATCCTCCTTGAAGTAGAAGCATTTAAATGATCCCCATTCACACTTGCCAAGATGTGGGCGGTTGCACTGTTTGCAAAGTTGCCTCTCATCAGGCTTCGGTGCTCTCGGATTTTTTGTCTTTGGTGGCTCTGGCTTCTTGACTTGACCTTGGGGCTTTTTGGGCCCTTGAGGTCTAGGAGGACCAGTATTCGGCTTCTTGTTGGGTTGATTGTTATTCTGATGGTGCTGCCTCTTACGCTGCATCTTAAAGTCAATATCCTTCAAGGACTGCTCAGCCTGATCTGCATAAGTAACTGCCATAGCATAATTCTCCGGACACATCATCATAACTTTATCCCGAATCGTAGGTCGTAGGCCATCCATAAAATTTCTAAGCTTTTCTTCCGCATCCCTGACAAAAAAGGGTACAAAGTGACAACCCCTATCAAATTTCTTCACAAACTCAGCAACAGTAGCATCACCCTGACGGAGGGCCATAAATTCCCTCTTTATTCGGCTCCTAGCATCCGGAGTGAAATATTTCTCATAGAACTTTGTCTTGAACTGTGCCCAAGTGAGTGTAGTAAGTTCAACACCATGCTCGGCTCCTTCTCACCATAAAGAAGCGTCGTCCCTAAGCAGATAAGTAGTACACCTCACCCGGTCCGCATCTCCCATATCAAGATAGCGAAAATGTACCTCAAGTGAACGAATCCAACCCTCTGCAGCAAAAGGATCGGTAGTGCCAGCAAATTCCTTCGGCCCTAGCCTCCGGAACTGCTCATAAACATCCTGCTGTGGCCTAGTCGCCTGCTGCTACTGCATCTGCTGTAACTGCTATTGTAACTGTTGCTGTTGTAACTGCTGCTGCTGTAACTGTTGCTCGAAGAGACGAGCCATACCCTCTAATGCACGAGTAGCAGGATCCCCCGGTGGTGGTGGTGGTGGTACGTTTCTTTGTTGATTCACACTGTTCTCTGCTTGGGTTCCATTAACGGGGGCACGTCTAGGAGGCATTTTTATCTGAATGTTCTCCAAATTCTAACGTAACCAACATGCCTTTAAATCTAAGTTTTCTAATCATGTGACATAGCCTATCCCATTTAACAATTTAAGCATGCCAGCATAAATACTCAAGAATCTAATAGACATATAACATAAAAATAATATTCACATCATCATGCAGGTAATAACATATTAAATCACATAAAGCATGTAAAACCTACAACTTGAGGCTTGACGACTGATCTTTTCGGCGCTGATGGTGGCACAACCTTTTACAGGACATTTGCTCTGATACCAACTGAAACGTCCTGCCCTTTTATTGCTTTAAAAGTACTAGAATTTTTTTTTTTTAACTTTCATCCATCACATGAAAATATATTTATAAAATATTTTTCCCTTTTAAAATAAAATACCAACCATCTAGCATTTTAAAAATCAAGTACAATAGTCATAAAAATGAAATCGTCGCATGCTTACCAAACCTAAAAGCAATAAGTTTGAAAAGTATAGCCCATACTAAACCTCTCAAAAATCTCTCAAAAATATAAATAAATAGTCTTAAAAACCTCTAACTTAAAATCATAAACGTAATGCGGAAAATAGTAGCGCTGGTCCTCGGGTTGTGTGCGCCTTCAGTCCAGTCAGATCATCCGTCAAGACCTCCCTCATACCTACCTGCATCCATCACACCTAGTGAGTTTAAGGACTCAACACACCA
>NW_027356747.1:0-276 GCF_012295235.1 Primulina huaijiensis | reverse complement strand
ATTTGGTCAATCTATCTATCACCACCCAAATCGCATCGCAGCCTCAGGATGATCGTGGTAACTTCGCGAAATCCATGGAAATGTGATCCCATTTCCATTCAGGAATAGCTAAACTCTGAAGTAACCCTCCGGGCTTCTTTCTTTCGGCCTTCACCTGTTGGCAATTTACACATTTCGACACAAACTTTGCAATGTCTGACTTCATTTGTTTCCACCATAATTGTGTCTTCTGATCATTGTACATCTTCCTGCCACCAGGATGAATACTAAACCGAC
>NW_027356746.1:0-358 GCF_012295235.1 Primulina huaijiensis | reverse complement strand
GCCAAATGGGGGATATAGAACCACGGGCGGTAACACACGCAGGAGTCGTCAGCCGGCAATACTTCCGAAAAAGGAAGCTCGCCCAAAGAGAGGAGCCCTGGCGAAATCGGAACCATAATTTGATAGAAAAACATTCCACAAGATCTTTCAATCTGCGGAATCCAAGCCCCCCCTCAAGCACAGGGAGGCAAGCCCGGGACCACCGGGCCCAATGCCACTTCCTTTCCAAAGGTCTCGACCCCCAGAGAAAGGCATTGAAGGCCAGCTCAAGCTTCTCCATGACAGCCAGAGGTGGCTGAACCACCTGAAACACATAAATCGGCATGGAGAGGAGCACGCTACGTATCAGGGTCATACG
>NW_027356745.1:0-564 GCF_012295235.1 Primulina huaijiensis | reverse complement strand
CATTCCTTGTATTTGGAGAGTCAGTTCTACAAAATTCTGGGAAAATTTATTAAGAGATGATCCAGACACTGGAAAGCTTTATGGCTATGAAACTCTTCAAAAGATGGAGGAGAAGATTTCTCTATATCAAAAAGAATTCAATAATAAACAAGAAAAAGAAAAAGAATCTATGAGTCCATTTAAGATTCTGACTCAGAAATATTCTGAGATTTATTCTAAAGAAAAAATGATCGAAGTTTATATTGAAGAAATGAAAAAAGATCTTTATAAGAATATCGGATGCTCTGATTCTAAATCAGACAAATCAATGGCTTCATATTCAAGTGAGAACCAATTCATTCATCTCATGCAAATGCAGGATGCACAGGATCCAGAGGAAGATATTCCTCAATTTTCTCAAATTAATGATATTTTTGAAAATCTCAAAAATTCATTAAAGGATAATATTAAAGATGATTAGGATATTAATCTTTTATTCTCTGGATAAATTTCGTCCAAAAGATGATGGAATAGCACATTAACAAGTGGGTGGCATATCACAAAAAAGAAGACTAGTGGAATCTC
>NW_027356744.1:0-529 GCF_012295235.1 Primulina huaijiensis | reverse complement strand
GAGTTGTTTGAATTGTGGTATTTTATTTTAACCATTTATTCAAGAGTTTAAATTAAATTTGAAAACTGTTAAAGTTATATTAAGATCATCATAATTATAATTTATGAAATAATCTGAGCTGATCAATTCAAAGCTTATTTTCAGGTAGTTAAATGTACATGGCCTTCAGAAATTCCTAGTAAGAGTCTCAACTCCATATCCTCACGGGTTAATAAAATTTTCAATTTATGGGAACGATTTCTCTCATGGAGTTGGAATACAGATAAATACCCAGGAAAATGGTTTACAGAATGCAGACAGAGAAACGAGCCAAACTAATCAAAAGATAGGAAATCCATTGATTCAAAATCTAGTTGTTCTTATTATATATTTTTTCCTGATCTTTTTTTTGTTTTCATAACATCATGGAATCAGACTAAGTTTATGCTTCTTGACCACATATTTATTTAATTTGTACAATAAATTTCTCTCTTTCTTTTTTTTGTTTTATGAGAGATAAATGGGTTGTAGCATATAACTTAAAAATTAC
>NW_027356743.1:7183-7741 GCF_012295235.1 Primulina huaijiensis | reverse complement strand
TTACGATTGGTGAGGAATTAAAAGTTTCTTCTATGTATGAAAGAAACACAAAAATGATTTAAAATTCTGATGCTTTTATTGCACTACCAGGTGGTATTGGTACATTAGAAGAAATTTTTCACACTGTTTCTTGGGCACAACTTAATATCCATAATAAACCTGTGGGCTTGTTGAATATAAATAATTATTATGACAGTTTGTTGACATTTCTTGATAAAGCTGTGGAACAGAATTTTATTTCAGAAAATTCATGACGGATGCTCATATGTGCTTCGACTGCCGACCAATTAATTGATGATTTGGAAGCTTTTGTTCATAAGCCTGATCCGATGATAACAAAGATCAATTGGTCGCAATCAAGCAATAAGAAAAGAAAGTTGGATCATTGATTCAAAAGTTGTGGATTAGTTTGCGTTTGTTTCAGTTTGTTATCTTCAATAAAATTTCAGGTGATATCTCTTTCATTATATGCTCTATATTAATAGTTATTTTGACATTAGGGACAATGTCATATTCTGATTGGGGGGAGAACAAACTTATAAAAAAAAATTAAAATAA
>NW_027356743.1:0-5051 GCF_012295235.1 Primulina huaijiensis | reverse complement strand
TTGTAGAACCCGTAACGTAGACTACGTATAAGCCATGCATAATTTCTAGTATTTAAATTAAAATGATTTTATTGCATGAGTATTTAAATTCTTTTCCTTAAATTTATTTATTTTACGTAGTAGTTTAATTGTCACCTTTTCAGTTAAATAAGTGACGTCGGACTGGAGATGGAGTATTGAGATAAGTTAATAAAGACTTTATTTAAGAAGTTGTAATTTAGCATGTTAGTAAATATAATTTAAAAAGTTGGCATGCATGCAAATTATTAAATTTCTTTGGTATTTTATTAAATTGTTTTAAAGCATTAAATACATGTTTATTTCATTAAAATATGTTTAATTATTTTTATGCATTTTATGCATAATTCATGCATGGTTGAATTTTTTCCATAAATTTTAGAAATTCATGCATTAGGCTTTTCTAAGTCCATTTCACGCTCGAACGAGCAGCGTAGATCAGAGAATTTTCAGGAAAATTATTTTTATTACACGATTTGTTTTTTATAAATTAATTTAAAATATTTTTAAGTGTATTTTTCAAAAATGAGATTTTATTAGATATTTTTATCCGCATGACTTTATTTTTTTAACGGTACACAAATTTTATCGATTCGGGGGACTTTTTAAGGGTTCGGATAATATTTTCAAATCTTTCCAACACGAAATATTTTTCGGGAGTGCGTTTGGATTTAATGGGCTTACTTTTAAGGTTGTTGGGCTTAAAACCTTTTAAAACTTTTAAAATGCAAATTATGGCCCATAAGCTAATATTACCTATATAATTAAGCTACTAAGTATTATTTAACCTAAACCTAGACATTAGCACCCCACTAACCTAATTCAGCTGCCCACCCTCCTCCAATCAGCCTCCTCCTTCGTGTATTCCAGCAGTAAGATTTGGTGCTACATTCTTCCTCGAAGCTCAAGCTTTTCTCCCCCCGCCTCGTGTCACTTCGAGCCTTTGTACATCAAATATTTAATCAGGCACGCATGCTACTTATTTTCTCTGCATCATACACGTTAATATTAAGGCGGTTGTGAATGTTTATGACTGAAATTTTCGATCCATACATGAACATGCAAGGTTCCCGGTTTTCTTGTTTACTCATGCATTCTTCGGTTGTTATTATGAACATGAAAGGTTCCCGGTTTTCTTGTTTACTCATGCATTCTTCGGTTGTTATTAACTACTTTTCTGAAATTATGTGCAAGTNGAGTTGCTTAAGGCCACAGATCTGATCTGGAAGGGTCTGAAACGTGGCTTAGGGCAGCTTGAGTGCAGCGAAGCGTGAACTAGTTTAGATCGTGAGGCTAGGCGGGAGATCGAGTGCAAGCGCATGAGTTCTTGGGAAGTTTCAGTGTTCTAGCGTGCATGCCCTGCTGTAGGAAGTCCAGGTTGGTCCTTGGGGGTGTGGTCGAAGTCCTAGGGTGTTGAGTAGGCGCTGGACTCATCGGCTTTAGGTTCTATGGTATTCGGGTGTTGGTGTTTAGGGTCGAGAGTTCATGATGCAAGTGCTGGAAATTTCAGCAACGTGCAGGACCGATTCGAGAGGCTTAGTGGTCTGATTCGGTTGGTTTTAGAGCCTTTAGGATGTCATTTAGGTGTGGTAAAAAGTTGAGGAAAGTTTGGTTAATTTTCGGGTCGATTCGGGTTAAAATCAGGACCCCAGTCCAAGTTCTTAAACGAGTCGGTTAAGTTTTGTTTTAGGCTCGAATTTACATCTAGGAATACTTTTAAAAATGTTTTGGGATATTTTAAGGAGTTTGATAAGCTTCGGGTCAATTTCAGAGGTCCAGGGTTGAAACGATAATTTTTGGGTTTATAGGGGCAAAATGGTCATTTTGCACCCGGGATGAGATTTTAGTCCTAGCAGTGCCCTGAGCACAAATCATAATATTTTTAAATGTTCATGCATCACATTTACGATTTTTATGCTATTATAATAATTATGGTGCATGCTTGGTTTAAAGGAATTAAGAGAGAAAAGTAAGAACGTGAAGAGCACTCCGTCTCCGCAGCGCCGCGTCGTTATTTCGTTTGTTTTCTGTCAAAACAAACCAAGGCATGTTTATATCTTCTTTCACTCTTCAATCAAGCCATATAGGTATTTTTAAATATCGCAAGTACAATATTTTAATGTAAGAAGGTAGAAATTGTTCATATTTAATGATGTTATTTATTTATATACGTGCAAAATATTAATTTTGAGATTTATGCGATGTTGCTTGTGGTCACTCTACTCTCATGATTAAATCCGGTCGCCAGTTACCGGTCCGGTCGTCAGTTACCGGTCAGTTCAGTTGTTTCACCCAGTATACTGTGGCAGGAGTCTGATCAGACGTACATTATTAAACCCAGTCGCCAGTTACCGGTCCGGTCGCCAGTTACCAGTCAGCTCAGTTCAGGGACCACTTGCGTAGACCATAATCTTAACAGAAAATTTATGACATGCCATTTTATTACAGGGCTCTAAGGAGCAAACATTTTCACTGATATTTTCAGTTCAGTCATGCACGTACTATAATTACCTTTGAAATGATATTTTACGTTACACCTCATTACAGGATATTTTCACTTGCATGCGACTTTATCATTTATTTACTTGTTATTTACGATATATGCATGCTGAGTCTTTAGACTCGCTAGACTTGATTGTTGTCGGTACTGATGATGTCGGGACCGAGGGCGGGGATCAGTGAGCCAGCTCGAGTCGGCAGTAGTGGGACCCGAGGACCTCACTTTTCAGCATTTATTATTGTTATCGCTCAAACATTTTTACCTACCGTTGGATAAAATTTTTACATTTATTTTTACAAAATTAATTTCTTCCGCTGCTATTTTTAAACATGATACATTATTTAACAGTTTATTTTATGAACTTGATATTTCATATAGTTTAAAAGAAAATTTTTAATTTTTCCGCAAATTTTCAAGTAAGGATTTCTAGACCTTTACAGCTGGTATCAGAGCAATGGTTCTGTATAGGGTTGCGCTACTACTGACCTCGAGAAGCTCACGAAGTCACGTCTTCGGTTTGTAAGTTTTACATTTACGTATTTTATTTAAAGCATGAATTATTTAACAGCATGTTTTCATGAATTATTTTACGTCCTGATTTTTATTGTGCAGTATTTAAATTTAAATTAAATTATGGAATTATGCATGTTGTTTACGTATGGGTTATGTATGGAACAGGATGACCCCTAGACACATTCCCGAGAGCACTAGAAATGAGGAGCCTCGCCAAGAAGACAGGGAGGAGCAAAGGCAGGAGGGAGATTTACCCCCTCCACATCCACCGGACATGAATGCCCAGATGCTAGCTGGGATGACTCAGTTCTTCGTACAGTTTGCGGAGAACCATGCTGTGGTGACCGGGCCGACAGGGCCCGAGGCTGTCTATAAGAGATTCATGAAGATGCGTCCGAACGAGTTTTCAGGGACGTCGGACCCCATGATTGCCGAGGGCTGGATCAAGTCCCTCGAGGTTATTTTCGAGTTTATGGAGATTGGGGATGCAGATCGAGTTCGTTGTGCCTCTTATCTGTTCGGAGGAGATGCCCGCTTATGGTGGGAAGGAGCTTCATTAGCCCTGAACTTGGCTACACTGTCTTGGGTGCGCTTCACGGAGGTATTCTACTCCAAATATTTCACGGAGGAAGTACGCACCAGGTTGACCACTGAGTTCATGAGCCTGAGACAGGGAGATATGACTGTTACGGAGTTCATCCGTAAGTTTGAAAGGGGTTGTCATTTTGTGCCCCTGATCGCGAATGATGCTAGAGCCAAGTTGATACATTTCTTGGTGGGTCTACGGCCGATCTTGCACCGGGATGTTAGGGTGGCTGGCCCTACTTCTTATGAGGCCGCTGTCTCCAAAGCCTTAGCCGCAGAGCAGGATCAGCGTGATATTGAGAGAGATCGCTTGGGGAAGCGACCAGTCCAAGTACTACACCATCCTTCTCCTCAACAGCATCAGCAGCAGAAAAAGAGACCTTTTCACGGGCCGCCTAGAAACAGAGGTGAGCAGCAGCAGCAGCAGCGGGGCCACCCAGCCCCGTGGACTTTTGAGCACCCAGTTTGCCCTAAGTGCTCACGTCGCCATCCGGGAACATGCATGTTTGGCTCAGGAAAGTGTTATAATTGTGGTGGTCCAGACCACTTATTTCTGAAGTGCCCTCAGAGGAATCCGCCTACTCAAGGCAGAGTGTTTGCTCTCCATGCTGCGGAGACAAACCCCGATACCATGCTGATGACAGGTACCTTACAGCTTTAAAGTTTACATTTGCATTCCAATGTGTTGGGGATCGGGATTAAGATTTTGAACTTAGAATTGCGATAGGATTGCATGCTCTACTCGGTATTATTTTCGGGATTTAGTTAGGAGAACTCCGGCCTTTGCATGTCTATAAGTTAATTCTTGTGATTATTGTGTTCAACTTAGAGTTCTGATCTTTCAGGGAGAATTTTTATATTTGGTTCCGCTACGAAGGCCTTGATAGATTCAAGGGCCACTCACTCGTTTATTTCGGAGGTTTTTGCTAATTTCCTCAAGGTCAAGACAGTTGGGCTAGATGTAGCCTATTCAGTAGTATTGCCGTCGGGCGAGGAGATGGCAGCTCCCAACGTGGTCCGAGACATAGACCTTGAGCTGCATGGAAATCTCATATATGCGGATCTTATAGTGTTGCCGATGCCAGAGTTTGACATCATCCTAGGGATGGACTGGCTATTGCGAAACAGAGTTTTGATTGACTTCCAGCGGAGATCTGTTCTAGTCCGACCGCCGGGAATGACGCAGTTCTTATTCGAGCGGGACAGGTACTTTCCTTTACCGCGCATTATACCTTATGTTCAGGCTAGGAAGCTCATGCATAGAGGGTGTCGGGCGTTTTTAGCAACTTTTATATCTGTCCTCGAGGCACCCAGTCAGTCAGCCGCAGATGTTCCGATCGTCAGAGATTTTCTAGACGTTTTTCCGGAAGACGTCTCTGGTATACCACCGGAGCGAGAGGTGGAGTTTTCTATTGAGCTTATGCCAGGTACGGTT
>NW_027356742.1:0-455 GCF_012295235.1 Primulina huaijiensis | reverse complement strand
GAACAAGGCGGTGACCAAGCCCAAATTTGAGACAAAACAAGAGGCACCTAAACAAAGAGTGCAAGGTAAATCTTAAACTCCTTCTAATCGATCTAGAGATGATAAATGTTTTAGGTGTCAAGGGTTAGGTCATATTGCTAGTGAATGTCCTAATAAAAGGGTAATGATTCTAAATGACTATGGTGAGTATGAGTCTCATAGTGAGGGTGATGAAGATGAGATGCCTGCGTTAGAGGATCCTGATGAGGGATATGAGGCGGTTGTAGGTGAAGCACTAGTGACTAGGCGTATCATGAGTGCCCAAGTCAAGGAGGAGGAGACTAACCAAAGGGAGAACTTGTTCCATACTAGGTGTTTTGTAAACCAAAAAGTTTGCGATCTAATCATAGATGGGAGGAGTTGTACTAATTTGGCTAGTGTTGAAATGGTAGAGAAATTGGGGTTACCCACATTAA
>NW_027356741.1:0-608 GCF_012295235.1 Primulina huaijiensis | reverse complement strand
TGGTCCCTGGTCATAACTTTACCGCTTCCCAATCCTGATCTGAACGCGTTCATAAGTTTAACGGGGCGGAGAGGTCCTCGGCCACGTTCACCGATTTCCAAACCCATTCATACATTTGGTCACAAGACAATTAGCATACCTCGAAACTTAAAATATTTTCCTGTACGTCATACATACTTACTTGGCGTTGAGGGATTCGTTTGATTTCACTTGGGCCGCTGCTGCACATACTAAATGAATTTCAACACTTAATTTGCATAAATTTGACGTAGGTACTCGAGCTCACCACTGAAGTCCATAAATAGCTGATGTCATTCTAGATCACTCGGGACATGACCTCGTTTAATCATACTAACCATGACATTAAACCCCGAACCAAACTCTAAGGTGTCGTGTGAACCCTTCCCAACAATAAATTACAAGAACTCACTACTAGAACTTGAAAAGAAGTGGGAAACCAAACATTCGTACAGAATGAATGGCGCTCGGGCGGTAAAGCATTACCGCTCGGGCGCCGAGCTCGCAGAACAAAACTCTCGGCAGAAAGAGTGGCGCTCGGGCGATAAAATGTTACCGCTCGGGCGCAGAGTTTTCTGATGTTATACACT
>NW_027356740.1:0-851 GCF_012295235.1 Primulina huaijiensis | reverse complement strand
CTTCAGATCTGCATAAGGCAGCTTTTGCCTTAATCTCCTCTACTTGGAGTTGTTTCTGTTTCAGATCAACTTCGGACTTCTTCACGCTTGTGTACTCGGTGAACTTTGCGAAAATATTATTGTAGTTTACTGTAAGATCTTCTATGGTCGATTTGACTCTGTCTTTTCCCTTTCTTTTTGTTGCCTTTTGTCCCATTGGACGAGTATCTTCATCATCCAGGTCTATGCTCACCTCTTGGTTAGAGGAGGTGTTGCTTGCTTCCGACTCGACTCTGAAGTCTTCGTCTTCTTTGTGGCCACATAGTGATCAGCGGACTGTGGAGTAAACATTGGACGGTCTTTGACAATTCTCCACACATGCTCGAGATTGAATGCAACACCATTATTTTCGGATCGATATTTTTCGTACGCAAACCTCAATATATCTTCGTCACTGTGACCACTTCGATATGAATTGTAAACACTACTATAATTTGCGTTGAATCGATATACCTTCTTTTGGATTGTATTGTGCCAATGCGACCGTATAACATTTGCACTTCTGGTGTTTGAACTTGGGGGACGATTCTCATTGTAGTAGCTTGCAACACGTCCCCAAAAAGCATCCGCCTTTTGATCATTGCCGATTATTGGATCATCGTTGATAGTGACAAAACTTCTCGCTAACACCTCGTCTTCAATCTTTGTCCAATTTGAACGCTTTCTTGAACCCTCAGCATTTGAAACCGTTTTTTCTAAATTGACCACCTCAATTGGGGATTCACGATCAGAAAGTTGCGTCTCCGGGACAAAAGTCGGAGTTGCAAGTTCATTCGACATCAGAGATGTGAAAGGCATAATATTTGTGTGCG
>NW_027356739.1:0-493 GCF_012295235.1 Primulina huaijiensis | reverse complement strand
AAAGATGTGCCAAAATAATAATTTCAAATATTATTAAAATAAAGAGTGCTTATACATACAGTTTCATTGTGAACACTCAGCCAACACTTGGCTCGACGGGCACCTACTCTAACAATCTCCCACTTGCACTAGAGCCAACTACCCATATGCTTCAAACCCATCGATTCGCGATGTTTCTCGAATAATGGTCCAGGTAAAGGCTTAGTTAGTGGATCAGCAACAATATCTGCGGAGCCGACTTTGTCAATCGACACTTCTCCTCTTTCCACAATCTCTCGGAGGATGTGGTACTTTCTCAATACGTGTTTGGATTTGTGATGAGACCTTGGCTCCTTTGCTTGAGCTATAGCTCCCGTGTTGTCACAAAACACCGGGACATGAGCAACTCCATTAGGAATGATGCCCAAATCTTGGAGAAATTCCTTATCCAAACAGCCTCCTTTGCTGAATCTGATGCAGCAATGTATTCGGCCTCTGTGCTGGAATCTGTAGT
>NW_027356738.1:0-837 GCF_012295235.1 Primulina huaijiensis | reverse complement strand
AGAATTGGGTCCGGAGATCATTCAGCAGACCGCCGATGTAGTAGTGAAGATCCGTGATAGGATGAGGATTGCTCAGAGTCGACAGAAGAGTTATGCGGATCAGCGGATGAGAGATCTAGAGTTTGCCGTTGGCGACCTTGTTTTCGTGAATGTAGCAATTATGAAAGGTGTCATGCGATTCGGGAAGAAAGGGAAGCTTAGTCCGAGATTCATCGGACCATTTGAGATCCTCGACAGGGTTGGGACGCTAGCTTATCGTGTTGCTCTTTCGCCGAATCTGGCCGGAGTACACAATGTGTTCCACGTCTCTATGCTGAGGAAGTATATGGCAAATCCTTCGCATATCTTGAACTTCGAACCGTTGCAGCTCACTCCGAACCTGTCTTATGAAGAAAGACCCGTGAAAGATCTTAGACAGACAGGAGAAACAGCTTCGGAACAAACCGGTGAAGCTAGTGAAGGTCAAATGGCTTAATCATTTGGAGAGGAGGCTACGTGGGAGTCTTAGCCAGAGATGAGGAGTCGTTACCCCTAGTTATTCTGTAAAGGCCTAAAAATCCGTGCTTGAAAAATTGCGGAAAATTTAAAAATTTTCTTTTTAAATAAATAAAATTGCCCCATTCGTAATTGAACTGATAAATAAAGTTTGATGTTCAAAGTGACAGCGGAAGAAATTAACATTTTTCGAAACAACAGTTAGAAATTTATCCAACAGTATATAAAAATTTCTGAGCAATCAAATAATAATAAATGCTGAAAATGAGGTCCTCGGGTCCCACTACTGCCGACTCAAGCTAGCTCACTGATCCCCGCCCTCGGTCCCGACATCATCAGTAC
>NW_027356737.1:0-1152 GCF_012295235.1 Primulina huaijiensis | reverse complement strand
GCTTCGATCTTTCTTGCTCATTGTACAGAACGTACACAGGACTTCGAATGTATGCAAATGAGAATAATCCGTCGGCTTCCCAGTCCACATCTCGATCGGAGTCTTCATATCAATCACCACTGAAGGAGAACGATTGATAATATAACAAGCGGTTCTGACTGTTTCTGCCCAAAATGACTTTTATAGACCTGCAGTCCGCAACATAGCTCTTGTTCTGTCCAACAAGGTTCTATTCATCCGCTCCGCCACTCCATTCTGTTGAGGTGTGTAAGCCGTTGTGAACTGTCTTTTGATGCCCTCATGTTGACAAAATGCATCAAATTCGTCACTGATATATTCTCCTCCATTGTCAGTCCTCAGACACTTGATTTTCTTCTCAGAATCAAGTTCAACCTGCGCTTTGAAATCTTTGAAGATCTGAAAAGCATCTGATTTCTTCTTGATTGGATACACCCAACATCTCCTAGAGAAATCATCAATGAACGAGACAAAATATCTCGCTCCTCCTAGGGATACAACCGGTGCTTGCCAAACATCCGAATGAATCAGCTCCAATATGTTTTTTCTCCTGGCAGTAGAAGTGCCAAACTTTAATCTGTGTTGTTTACTGGTAACACAATGCTCACAAAAGGGTAGTGACACTTTTGTAAGTCCTGGCAGCAGCTTCCGTTCTGAGAGAATTTTCAACCCCCGTTCTGACATATGCCCGAGCTTTCTATGCCACAACACTGTTAATTCTTCTCCTGAACCATTTGATGCAACAACTAGTTCTGCCTCATTGTGTGTTTCTTCCAAAAGTATATACAGATTTGCAGCAATCTTTTCCGCCTTCATAACCACAAGCGCACCCTTCACAATTTTCATGATCCCGTTCTCGATCCGAGTTTTGCACCCGATGTCATCCAATTGCCCCAAGGACAAAAGATTTTTCGTCAGTCCTTTCACATGTCGTACCTCCTGTATGGTGCGAATGGTGCCATCAAACATTTTAATTTTGATAGTACCGACCCCAGCGATTTCCAAGGCATGATCATTTCCCATGAATACAGATCCTCCTGAGACTGGTTCATAATGATCAAACCATTCTCTCCGAGACGTCATGTGCCTCGTCGCTCCTGAATCCATAATCCATGTGTCACAAAATTTGTGTCT
>NW_027356736.1:0-571 GCF_012295235.1 Primulina huaijiensis | reverse complement strand
TTTGAAGATTATGAAGATTTGAGAATTGCAGTTGGGAATGGAACAACCACATGAAAGTGTTCAATTGGATTAGGAGATGACACTGATGCAAGAACATTTGAGACTGAACAAAATAAAAGTACTAACTTAATAGACGATTACATGTTTGATTACGATAGTGGTGAATTCATTCAAAGTGAAAGGCGAGAATCTTCATATCAGCCTCCACTTCATGAGTACTTTACTTCTCCATTACCTTCTCAACCAATGAGTTCAGAGGTTCTACCAGCCACACGAAAACGAGATAGGATAGAGTTTGAAACAAAATCGAGCACATCAAAGAATCCTGACCAAGATATTATCCATAAGCTCTCTTACAACCTTGAGAAGATAGCTTCTAAGATTGAATCAATTGGTGATGTAGATGATAATTGTTGGGATGCTATTAAGGAAGTCCCAAACTTGGAGAATCGTACTCGGTACAAGGTGCTTGACTTACTTAATACTAGATCAAAGAAGATGGCTTTCCTGAAAATGACAATCGAAAAGCGCTTGGAATGGATAGACTATAAGTTAAATGGATGATTGATTT
>NW_027356735.1:0-6305 GCF_012295235.1 Primulina huaijiensis | reverse complement strand
TAAAATAACTACAGTTAAAATTATGAAAAGAGCAACCAACCTAAATAATTACCCTTTAAAAATATAAAACGTCAAGCATTTTAAAATCTGACAAAACCCACAACAAAATAAAATCATCAAGCATTTAAAAAGCTGTTTAAACGTGTTCCCACAAAATCATATTCTTGCGGAAGAATACAAGGTCCTCGGGTTAACGTGCGCCACCAGCTCCGTCCGTTCAGTCATCATCACCTCCAGTCTCCTGATAAAAAATGCTCACATGCATCATTCACACCTAGTGAGTCTAAAGACTCAACACACATGTACCGTGATAACAAATACATATACGTAACAAGCAGCAAGGAAAAATATCGTAATCAACATACATTTCATGTCTGTAGTATAATCATATGCATAATCGTGATCTGTCGAAACATTATTGTAAGACCTGAGATTATATCACTGTAATCAGACATTAATTAATTGACAGAATTGCAAATAATGAAGATTTAAGGGGCTAAAGTGCAAGTAGTGAGATTGAGTGGAAAAGCATGTGGAGGACAGAACTTGTCATGCATATGCCCGAGCAGCAGCCGCGGGACAGAACTTCTCGCGCATATGCGCGTAGACAGGGCACGCATATGCGCGAGCAGATGCAATGCTACATACCGAGACCGAACTTCTCGTGCACATACGCGCAGACGGGGCGCGCATATGCGCGAGCAGCTGGATGGCCCAGCGTGAGACAGAAAGTCTCGCGCAACATGCTGAATAAAGAAATGAGCCACATGTATATCCTTGCATAAATACATGTAAACCTTCCTTCATTTCAGCTTTGAGCAACAAAAATAACCGAGGAACCTCCATGAAAATCTTCAAGCTTTGCCTGTATTAGAAAGTTGATTGTGCAAAATCCGTCCGTCTGATTTTCAATCCGAGTTCAGTTCCGTGTTCCTCTCGTCAAAGGCTTCAAAAGGATGTAAGTTTCTTATGTTCTTGCATAGTTCGAAAGTTTGATGTTGGAGGAATCATGATATGATTGATATTATGTGTTCTTGAGATTATCGTAACTATATAATCGAAACCGGATCGAAGAACGAACATCGTATGCAATTGTTATTGATTTTCCGGCCTTTATTTGATAAAGGTGTGCAGATTTTGGAGTTGTGGCTTATGCTTGTTGATGATTATGAGTTGTTTATGCTTGCCTTTTGTTGTTTGAATTGACGGATAACTCGAGATTGCGCCGTTATGCCGTTGAAACGTATTTCGATTGAGATGTCTTGTTTGAGTTGTATATGATATTGTACTTCTCGAATGTCATTCCAGATTGGTATTGCAAACTTGAAGTCGAGAATTCAACTTCAGAATTGGTAGAAGAACGAGCCAAAGCCAAACCCCGATAAAATAAAGGTATAAATCAATGCTAAACCGCGATTGATAACTCGAGAAAGATAGAACTTAATTTTCCCAAAAACCACATACTTACTTGTTATTGTTTTAATATAATTGAACTCTTTGAATGAAGGTGCTTATTCTATTGATTTATAGAAAAGCATAGAACAGAAGATAAATATCTTAAAAGAGTCTTTGGCAGAAGTGCCAAGTCACTGGACGTTTGGTTTATATCGATGCGCTTAGGAGTAGATCGAATCCTATTGTAGATACTCGATATAGTGTACCGAAGTTCAGGAATATGAACGTACCACCATCTAGAAGGGGAGAGTAGGTGGGAGACTTGTTACGTTCTTATTCAACCGGGATCCCTAGACTATAGAAGAGTCGAGTCAAAGATTAAGAGTGAAAGAGTTTGATTTCCAGTCTTGTATCGATTTATGTTTATCAGATTATGATACATGCTATTGGATAATTGATTATGCCTTGGTATATGCTTATATGATTGCATGTATACGTTGTTTATACTGAGAATATATTTCTCACCGGAGTTATCCGGCTGTTGTTGTGTTTGTATGTGTGCATGACAACAGGTGGGACAGGATCAGGGTCTAGAAGATGAGAAAGATCGAGATTAGAGTGGTGATTCGAACTTAGATAAAGATCTTAAGGTTCAAAACTTGACATGTAGTTGATAAACACCAGTTTGTATGATTTCCTTTTGAACAAGTTTTGTATTTTGGATCATGTTGTAGATATTGAACTTGATCGTGTACAGTAAATAAAATGAAGTATAACTTGTTGTAAGATTTTATACACTTGTTATGAGGGGTTTACTTTTTTTTTAAAAAAACATTTATTGATCCATTTAATTCCAATATTGATTAAGAAATGAGTTAGCGTCCGGGTCCCCACAATAATAATAATAGCATGGATCATCGTATCAACATATACGTGTTCATTTTCTTAATTTGAATTCCGTTCGTCCGCTGTGACTTTCGTATTATCATGTCATTCGATGGATCCATCTACGTGTAACCGAAGTAGCCGGCGGCGGAGGCATCAGCGACAGCATTACCCGTCCACTGAGCCCCAACCTTTCGCGTCATCGTATTAGTCACAACCAACTCACATCTTTCAAAACGTGTCATCATATTCACCACTTAAATAAAAGCATGCTTATGCAAAATTTTCCCTTTAAACCAAGCATGCAACGTATTTATCGTAATTCCATAAAAATCATGATCATGATGTGTAAACATTTAAAAATATGATAAGATTGTGCTAAGGGCGCTGCCATTACCAAAATCTCACCCCGAGTGCAAAATGACCATTTTGCCCAAGAAACCCAAAAATTACCGTTTTACCCTTGGACATCTAAATTTCGACATGAAGCTTACCAAACTCCTTAAAATTTCAAAAAGCATAATTAAGATTATTTCTTAGACGTAAAATCGAGCATGTTTCAAAACTTAATCGATTCGTTTTAAAACTTGGACCGGGGTCCCGTTTTAACCCGAATCGATCCGAAACTTAATCAAATTTCTCTCACCTTTTTCCCACACTTAATACACTCATCTACAGCCATTAAGTCCCCAAGGTCATCCCCCAAAACTGTCGGCCATTCCTAGAATGGATGCTGGAAAATTTGGTATGTTCCCAAACTAGCTCCCTAGTGCACCACTTCTCTTATTCACGTCCCTAGCCTACTACCAGCCGTTCCAGCCCCTCGTCCGTCCCTCCTAATTCAATCTAGGACTCTAATGGACCTACTTGAGCCATGGCCACAACCCCATGCAAGCCTTAACATGCCCGAGCCGCGAAATTCCCAAAGAAGACCCTCACCGCGTCCTACCCGACTCGATCTACAACGATCCACTTCTCCCTTAACTCCCGCTACGATCGATCCGCACTAAGCCATGGTTCAGACCTACCAGGGTCTGGTCCAGGGCCAGGGTTGGCTTGTGCACAGCTGAAGCCCTCACATCCACGATCTAGCCTCTCCCTATGCAACCGAACTAGACACACCCCTCTGTCCTCAACAACACCGCTAAACTTTGACTTTCCACCGAACTCCAGCCCTTTTAACATCAGAACCTGGACGTAAACATCTCCTAGCAACAGTAGATAACAGCCCCCTTACACCACAACATGAAGAAGCGTGAGTATCATGCATAAATCAACAATTTCCTACCAAACTTTAAGCAAACATGCACACACACGATAGATCATTACATCCTTAAACATATACAAGAATTTCAGCATAATATTGGTTTATATGATGTGAAAATGAAAATACAAGCGTGCCTTTGATGTATTTGCGCGAGAAGATCGAACGTCGGGAGAGCGCCGGGGAAATTTTGTTGCAAGAACAAGTGAAGGCCAAAACTTTGCTGAAGAAATGATGCTGAAAACGAGAGAGTTTGATAGGGGAAGGGGAGGTATCGGCTGAGTGGAGAGTGAATTAGGTTTAGTGGAGTGTTTAGCATTATTTAAATAGGTAACAAATAGCTAATGGGCCCTAAATTGCTTAGTTAAAAGTTTAAAAAGAGTTTTAAGCCCAATAAGCTTAAAAATAGGCCCATTAAGTCCAAAAATATCCCCGAAAAATATTTTGTTTTGGTAAGTTCTTGAAAATATTAGCCGAACTCTAAAAAAGTTCTCCGATTCGATAAAATTTACATACCGTTAAAAATATGCTCTGACAGGTAAAAATATCCAACAAAACCCATTTGTTGAAAAATACATTTAAAATATCATACATTAATTAATAAAAATTAATCATGTAATAAAAATAATTTTCCTGATAATTCCCCGGTCTCCGTTCCTCGTTTGAGCACGAAATGCATCTTAAAAGCTATTATGCATTAACTTTAAATAAACCATGATTTAAAACACAAATTAATGAAATAAACACGCATTTAATGCTTTAAAACAATTTAATAAAATACCAAAGAAATTTAATAACTTGCATGCTTGTGGTTCACGTGGACCCTCAAGTTTTCGGGACGTTATAGTTGTACACCCCTGGAAGCAATACATTCATATCCATGCAAGCTAAAGAAAAGTTTAATGGTTTCTTCAAAATCTCAAATAAAATGAAACTAAAAACCTGAAATATGCGACAATAGTTTTTCAGAATATGAAATCAACCCAATAGTTTCTTCAAAGTACAACTCGTGTCTCATCATGCAAACTAAAAAAAAGCTCCAATTCATGTGTACTGTTCACCAACAGCTTTGCTACATCAACTCTTTCCTCCAAAGTGAATCCTGGAATGTTCTCCAAAGCTTCAAAAACCATTTTTCTTGCATTTGACGCATCATGTGCATAACCAATCCTTTGTGCAATTTGCTCCATTCTAGTATCAGCCTTATCTGTAAATATATTCATCGTCTCAACAATAGTATCAAGATCGACATCAAAAGATTTACATTTTTTAGAAGCTGTCTTTTTCTCATTCTTATTACGACCCACACTACTTCTAGACATCGATGTTGTTTCATCATACGAATCATGTAGGATATTGTCAATACCAATATCAATATCATTTTCATTTTGTTTTTCCTTATCATTTAAATCCTCCACCATGACAGAAATTCCTCTTGCATGCTCACAGTAGCTCTATCCTATCCAAAAATTTCACACCAATCATGATAAAATGGCCAAGACTTGTGTCTGATCAGCCTTGAATTTGGATCAGCCTATAAAACCAAAAACCAAAAACCAAAAACAAAAAAGAAAAGAAGAGATATGTACATTTATGACATGTAAAGAAGTTAAAATAACACAAAAATATTATATATAATGTAAAAACTTACTATCACGTATTCATTTCAATCAACATCTTTTACATCAATCATTTTGTTGGTGTCATTCCACCCTATCCCACTTCAAGTAAGCATAGTAACCAATGATCCATGGTGTTTTTTCCATACATGGACTTTTGAGTTGATATGAGGAATTCCACGTATATCTGTTTCTGGAAATGATTTTCGCATTTCATTTTCAAGAATAGTTAAGTAACCACTACGAAATCCATTCTCTGATTTCCATCCATTTCTAACAACAATTTTCAATGTGTCGATCAATGCTTCTTCTTCTTTAACCGACCATATTCGCGTTTCTTTACTGTTTTGTTATTTTTCACACTGATAGATTAGATGCTTGGCGGTTTTATAACTGTTCACCACATTAATAATAATGAAAGAGAAATATCACATTTAACTCAGCAAATGAATGAAATATTATGGCCCAAATGCACTTCAAATACATGGACACTCAACAAATTTCAGCAACAAGAGATTCACATCGTCTATATGATGAAATTTTCTTGAAATTATACATTCATAACACTTGAATTTACCAACATAACTATAAGACAAACATAACAATTATAAAGACAAACTATCCAACAAATATCAAAGATAAACGGCTTTGTTGGAAACTTAATTTCGGCTGTTTGAGAAACCATTTATCTACTGGAACGAACTGATCAAGTATTCGTATTAAGCAACTGAAGTATCAAGGCAACCGAATCCAGCCGAACTGAACTTTCGAAGTTAACTGACTGATCAGTTAGAAACTGATCAGTTGAACCTAACTGGATTCCTGAAGAAAGATGACTGATCAGTTGATTCACTCAGCGCAAGCTTATCAGCTACTTTCATCAGCTGATCGCTCAGCCTTAACACGTCATCAAATGAAAGGGATGTTCAACCGACATCAGTACAAGCAGACTGCAACTCGTAGTAGAACGCCGCATTTCAGAGTCTACAGTGTACGATTGTCAGAAGAATATCGACGTGGCAAATCAACGGATATAAAATTCAAATATTATATCAAGTTACCGTTGGAAGATAAGCCTATAAATAGGCGAACAGAGTAGCTGAAGCATAAGAGACACAAGAACTATTATTTTACTCAAGCTG
>NW_027356734.1:0-560 GCF_012295235.1 Primulina huaijiensis | reverse complement strand
CTTGATATATGAACATATACTGATTTAAAATAGCTAATATAACTTAATTGTAGAGCAAAGGAATAATATATACATGCCTGGAATTTGTTTTGACAAAAAAAACAAATCAATACAACGAATACGACGCAACGGAGTCGGAGATGGAACTTCTTTTCTTTCCTACTTTTCTGCTGTTGTTCTCTCGATTTCAGCTGCTGTTTTTCTGATGTTTTTCGAATGTGAGGGTGTAGGTTTGTAAGGCAATGAAGAGGAATGTTATAGGAGGTGTTAAAGGTGCCATAATATACAATAAGATGGGAGTTACAAGTCAAGAAGTTGAAGAATTTTGAAATGATTCCTGCCCTAGCTGCCGTTGGTTTTTTTTTTTGCTTCTTATTCCTACTGCACATTCACGTTACTTTTCTTAAATATTGGTTTGAGGAAAAAAAATGATGTGGATTATAGTATTTGAATTTACTACTACTTAGTGAATTAAAAATGGGAAATGAATACACCATGAATTGTAATTAGGAATAGTTTGAATGGAGAGTTATTAACTTTTGAATTATTTTAAATGTTGG
>NW_027356733.1:0-2621 GCF_012295235.1 Primulina huaijiensis | reverse complement strand
TTTTCCGCAAATTTTCAAGTAAGGATTTTTAGGCCTCTACACCCATAGTAGTGATGTTCCGAAAGACCGCTCCATCTTGGTCTACGCACTGATGGAAGGCATTCCAATTAATGTGGGCCGACTGATCTTTTCTCAGATTCAGCAGTCTATACACAGATCGAGCATTGTCTTATTTTTCCCTACTATTATTACGGAGCTGTGTGTGCAAGCCGGGGTAGTTGTCAATGTTGAGGACGAATGGTTGCAACCAATGAAGCCCATTGACGACTCGTGGATGAAGACAAAAAGGGGAAAGCGTGCTCTCGACTTCCTAGAGGTGGCCGAGGAGGAGGCAGCAGCTAACCAACCACCACCACCCCAACAGTCCCGACGACGATCAATTATCGATAAAGTTGACGAGTTGTGTGCTTTGCAGTCCACCAAGATTAGTACAACACCGTGAACATCGCCAACATGTCATCGATGGAATCTATGATGCGCGGGATGGCTTCGCACATGAGCCTCGACAATGCAGCCTACCCACCACCACCAGCTTACCCGCCTCCATTCCCATTCCACTACGCTTACCCGCCGGCTGACGATAAGGAGCCCGGAGTTGTGCCACCCGAGGACGACGAGGATGAGCAGTGATCAGGGGAATTTCCCCGTTTCCCTTTTCTTTGCATTTTTTTAAATATATTTCATCATGTTTGCATCCTCTTTAGCATCCCTTTTTTGGTTACTCTGTTCATTTGTCTACTTTTTTTAGTAGTGTTGTGAACTGGGGACATTGCACGTTTTTGTTTGGGGGGTGGGTGTTAAATTTGGTTATTTTGTGCTTAGGTTATCTGTTTAGTCCATTTTTGTTATTGCATTTGTCTCGTGTTATTGGTGTTGTCACTTGAGACGTGGCTTGTATTGGTGCTAGATTGGTAAGCTGTAGCCAATGATGATGTTGAATGGGTTACACATACGCATGTCCATTTTTGTCACGACGCTAGTTAGAACACTCGATGGTTGACACATGAAAATCTTAATTGGATGATGGAATTTTCGGCACGAATGTTGGCAACAGAAAAATGCGTGACATAGTGANTATTGCTATTAACGCTTAAATTGCTAGGGACTAGCAATAAGCTGGTTGGGAGGTGTGATAAACATAAAAATTGTACATTAATTAAATGTTTTATAATATAAATATATAGTTTTTGTTTTATTAAATGTTTAAATATTATATGTTTTATAATAAATTGTATAAAATATAAGTTGTTGTGTAATTACAAGTTTTTACTATTTTTTATAGGTTCGATAAAACAAGAATAAACTTGGCGTTGCAAATGGGATTAAGATGATTCTTGGACCTGTAGAAAGTTGATTATGATATCTACAATATTGTTGACAAGCATGAGATAAAAATCCTCTCACAATTGGGATCAAATTAAGCAACAAATAAAGTTACCAAAGGAGTGGCAGTTTTACCATGCTCTAGTATTTTGACCATATCTCTCAAATTACTTGGTCAAATGGTTTGAAAAAAATACCACAACTAGACAACTCAATTATCCACATGTTTCTTTTATGTGAAGAAGAAAATTCGGAGAAGAAGATTTTCAAAAGTGATGTGTAATATAATATAATATCTTGAAACACCAATGAAGACTTATATGTAAAAAAATAATATTTTATTTCTGGTTGTCTCCCCAAATTTGGCTATAAATAGGGGTGCATTGTAATGTATTGAGATATCCATCATTCTATGAACAAACCTTTGAGTTCATAATATTTCTCTCTATATTTTTTCTTTATTTCTTCATTTAAATACAATTAGCATGTTAATTTCATATTCAAAGTTTTACACTTTGAATAATGAATAGCTAACTTCCTAAAGTTGAGATGATAAGGTGAAACTCTTGGCATGATAATAAGGTTATTAAAATGTAAGAATCTATATTTTATATTATTTAATCATTATTTATTGTTTATGTTATATTTATTTCTTTAAGCATTTTTATACCCTACTTATAAGTGGGACTTTTTATTTATTTTTGCTATATGTTACACTATATTCTTGGAACCATTTAAATGTTTGTTTGGTATTACCAACCATTAAAGTGGATGTCTTGATTTATTATATATGAATATATTATAATATTAAATTCTTGGAACCATTTAAATGTTTGTTTGGTTTTACCAACCATTTAACTTGGATTCCTTGATTTATTATATATGAATATATCATAGTATTAATTTATTGGTACCATTTAAATGTTTGTTTGGTTTTACCAACTATTTAAAGTGGGAACCTTGATTTAGTGTTTACAAATATATATAGCACAATAAATACTTGACCACATTTATAAGTTTTGGTATATATTTTATACTTATAAGATAATAATTTATAACATAATATAAATATGATTATTTAATTGGAACCATTTTATTAAGTGAATTTCAATATTGTTCGTTAATTTTAACTTTATTAAAATACCAAGAGTGGATCCTTTAATCTCAACTACTGAAATTAAAATTTGAACAATTACAATTTACCCATTAAAGATTCAAACAATTAAAATTAAAAAGAAAAAAAACAAAAACATAACAAAAAGACATTGTAGTGTACTTGTAATTACCTTAGCTTCCCT
>NW_027356732.1:0-419 GCF_012295235.1 Primulina huaijiensis | reverse complement strand
AAGTGCTTGAATTGCCAACAGGTGAAGGCCAAGAGAAAGAAGCCCAGAGGGTTACTTCGGAGCTTAGCTATTCCTGAATGGAAATGGGATCACATTTCCATGGATTTTGTCACGAAGTTACCACGATCATCCCGAGGCTGCGATGCGATTTGGGTTGTGATAGATAGATTGACCAAATCCGCACGCTTCATTCCGTACAAGATGACGTACAGATATGATCAGATGACAGATATATATGTCAGAGAGGTTGTCAGATTACATGGTGTGCCGAAGTCGATCGTATCAGATCGTGATCCACGATTCACTTCACATTTCTGGCACAGTTTGCAGCAGGCTTTAGGTACGACAGTACACTTGAGTACTGCTTACCATCTCCAGACAGACGGACAGTCAAAGCGGACTATCCAGACTTTAGAAGA
>NW_027356731.1:0-319 GCF_012295235.1 Primulina huaijiensis | reverse complement strand
AAAACTATGAAATCGACAGGATATACAAAGTTATCAACTTGGACCCACACGTCTTCTACCATACCTCTTGGCACTTTAACAGATCTATCAGCAAGTAAAAGTGTTACCGAAGTAGGTTTTAACTCGCCTAGATTGAGTTCTTGATAAACTGAATATGGAAGTAAATTCACACTAGCTCCAAGGTCAAGCAAGGCTTTTTTAATCTTTCGTTCTCCAATAATACAAGAAATAGTAGGACAACCAAGGTCTTTGTATTTCAAAGCATTATTATTTCGAATGATTGCACTTACTTGTTCGGCTAAAAATGCTTTCTTTTTCA
>NW_027356730.1:0-455 GCF_012295235.1 Primulina huaijiensis | reverse complement strand
ACTGCATATCATCCTCAGACAGACGGACAGTCAGAGAGGACTATCAAGACATTTGAAGATATGCTTAGAGCTGTAGTGCTAGATTTTGGAACAAGTTGGCAAGATTCTCTACCACTTTGTGAATTATCGTACAACAACAGCTATCAGACGAGTATAGAAATGGCTCCGTTTGAAGCGTTGTATGGCAAGAAATGCAGATCCCCTCTTTATTGGGATGATACTTCCGAGGTACCTGAGATTTGACCTGATATGATCCGAGAGATGACTGAGAAAGTTAAGATGATGCAGCAAAGAATGAAAACGGCTTAGGATAGACAAGCCAAATATGCAAATATTCGACGTCGACCGTTAGAATTTGAAGAAGGAGACAGAGTATTTTTGAAGATTTCTCCTTTCAGAGGCGTTGTCAAATTTGGCAAGAAAGAGAAATTGTCTCCACGTTATATTGGGCCGTA
>NW_027356729.1:0-2290 GCF_012295235.1 Primulina huaijiensis | reverse complement strand
TAGTTTCATCAAAAACTTCACAAGTATGTTTATCGAACTTCACATACAAATTATCATCACACAATTGGCTTATGCTTATCAAATTTGAGTTTAATCCTTCAACATGAAGCACATTGTGGAGCTTTGGTAGTCCTTCAACATTCAAGGTTCCCTTTCCAACAATTTTTCCTTTAGCTCCCCCTCCATAGGTTGCTCTACCACATTTTTGTTCAACATAATCGATAAGATATTCTCGTGATCCCGTCATGTGGCGTGAGCTTCCACTATCAAAATACCAATGACCTGCAGTGTTAGTTTTTAACGAAGTATAGACAACATTACAGTGAGTTTTTACCTTTGGTATCCAAATTTGTCTTACTGTAGGTCGATGGTTGGAGGTGTTGCGGGAAATGTTGGACAACATTCGGGGCAACATCCGACTCGACTTTCGATTCATGCAGTCATCCCTGAGTTTAAAACAGTAGGGCCTGATATGTCCAGGCTTAAAACAGTAATGACATACATACCTGTGTTTTCTTTTCTTAGGAACGGGTGCGGCATGTTGTCTTTTCGGAGGATCACTTTTGATTGAGGGCGTGGGTTGAGGCTGTGTTGATGTATCAGCTTTTTCTTCCACAAAAACAGTTGAATTTGAGGATTCACCAATTTCGAACACACTATCTTTGAAACCTAAGCCTTTCTTGTCATCTCTTCCCATCAAAAGTATGGATTCAAGCTTGGATGTGCTTGAATTGAATTTGGACAAAGTCTCAGTTGCCTTTTGAAGTTCGTCCTTGGTTTTACCTAGTTCCAAATCTTTTTTGCTCAGGATTACTTCAAGTTTCGCAACCATGGCTTTTAGATCGATGTTCTCCTTCATGAGACTTGAGTTCAACTTGTTTCTTTTAGTCCAATCTTCAAACAACTCTTCATAGAGTTTTTGTATACTCTCAAGAGTGATATCTTCATCATCAACTTCCAATTCATCATCTACATTCGAATTTTCAGAAGCTGTAGATTGTAAACAGACTGATTTTTCGCAGATGTTGCGGACAGGTGTGGCAACACCTAGGGCAACGCCTGAAGGGTTCACTTGCAGCCAGTGTTTTTCTATCAATAATGCAGTCAAGGAGGTTTGATTATCGTCATCAGCGTATTTCTCATCCACATCAGATTTTTCATCGCTTAGGGAAACATTGTAGCCTTTATTTTTCCGCAATCTGTTGGCACATTCATTGGCATAGTGACCAAACCCCTTACACTCTCTACACTGCACTGAATCATACTTCTTTGAGTCAAATTTCTCTCTGCCTTCATTCCTCGGTTGAGATTGTTGTTTGCCAGGAAGTCTTTGTGGTCTTTCAGGTGTAGGAAGACTTGGAAATTTTGAGGGTTGTACATCCTTCTTCTTATCTCTAATTCTTTTCAAATAATCCCTGAATTTTTTTGTAATAAAGGAGATAGAGTCCTCACAAAGGTCTGATTCATTGACTTCTTGGGATATTTGAATTAGGTCATTGTAGGTGTTGTTTGAAGCTTGGAATGCAATTGTTTTCCCTTTATCCTTCTTCTGCATGTCTAAGTTCATCTCAAAAGTCCGAATTGAACTGATAAGGTCTTCCAAAGCCATTTGCGTCGTATCCTTGGCTTCATCTATCGCACAGATTTTTATGTTGAATCTTTCAGGAAAAGAACAGAGAACCTTACTAACTAGTCGTTCATTAGAGATGGGATCTCCAAGACTGAACGCCTCATTAGCAATTTCTCGTAGGCGACGATCATATTCCAATATGTTCTCAGATTCTTCCATCCTCATTATTTCGAATTTGGAAGAAAGCATTCTCAATCTGGTTCGTCGCACACTTTCGGAACCTTCACAGTGTCTTTGGAGGGTATCCCATGCGCTTTTAGCAGAAGTACAGTTTGTGATTAAACTGAACATGTTTGTGTCAACTGACGTAAACATATAGCATTCAAGGGCCTTTGAGTTATAGTTCGAACTTTGCACTTCATCAGCAGTCCAGTCAGTTTCGGGTTTTGGTAGGCTGTCACCATCTTGATCTGTCATGCTTGGTGAAGTCCATCCATTGATGACACGCTGCCATGCCCTTTCATCTAAGGATTTTATGTAGTATCTTATTTTGACCTTCCATAGGCTGTAATTGGTTCCATCTAGGACTGGTGGTCGAAGCGCTGCATTAGCAAGTGATGTATCCATTGATTATTTATTCTGTCGACACAAAACAAAAGCCAGAATCAGCACTTTGTATGTCAAGTGGAAGCTCTGATACCACTTGTTAGGATTTATTTT
>NW_027356728.1:0-372 GCF_012295235.1 Primulina huaijiensis | reverse complement strand
GACCCATCTTTCTTCTTAACGAAAAGAACCGGAGCTCCCCAAGGCAAAGAACTCGGTCAAATAAAACCTTTATCCAATAGATCCTGCAATTGCCTCTTCAACTCTTTCATCTCTGTAGGGGCCATTCTGTACGGAGCCTTAGAAATAGGAACCGTACCTGGGATTAAATCAATCACAAACTCCACATCTCTGTCCGACGGTAAACCCGGCACATCATCCTCAAATACATCAGAGAACTCTCTCACAACATCAATATCATCAAGATTCAACTTCACAATTCTATCCATATCCACCATCGAAGCTAAAAACCCATCACAACCTCTAAAGAACAACTTCTTAGCCTCAAGACACGAAATAAAAGGAAGGATCAGC
>NW_027356727.1:0-317 GCF_012295235.1 Primulina huaijiensis | reverse complement strand
GATAGTGCCTGCAAGAACCATTCTATTATGGTTAGCGTACAGTGCTGTCTTTTCATCTCATATATCCCGACCGATTCGACAACCATTGGTATATCGAGAGTTGTCAATGAATCGATACTATGTGTCATGTCGTAGTTGCATCGATGGTGTAATCTATGAAACTCCTTTCATAATTACCACCATACTCTGATCAGATATTTGAAACTACATACACATAGGATATCAATACCCGAAGGTAAGCGGTGAATCCCCGACTACAATGCATCAACTCTTATATGTTTCGCCAAAACACCAAACCTTGCCACCTGATGACCCCA
>NW_027356726.1:0-293 GCF_012295235.1 Primulina huaijiensis | reverse complement strand
AGAACATGCCGCGCCCGAGCGGTAACTTTTGACCACCCGAGCGCCAATGTAGAACAAAGATTGCGCGCGGACAGAACATCGCGCGCCCGAGCGGTGAAGTTCTACCGCCCGAGCGCCGATTGTAATGCCCGAAAATTTAGAGGAAGACACGTATGATATGGCATGCAAGATATATATATCCATTGTCTTCATTTCTTCAGAGATTCAGTAGCAAAGCACCGAGAGAACTCCATAGCTATTCTCAAGCCTCTTTATGCCTTAGAAATTTAGGTAGGAAAGATCTAGCCATCCAA
>NW_027356725.1:0-212 GCF_012295235.1 Primulina huaijiensis | reverse complement strand
GATTAAGGGGCTCGGTTCTATGGGATTGTTGGCCTAGCTTGGGTGTGGCTGAGACCAGGGCATGGCTAGGGTCTGTTATGGGTCAGGGGTAGAGTCCTAGCCACGCTAGGACTTAGGACTCGAGTCATGGGCTGGGGAAGGAGTCCTAGCTTGCTAGGACTCCCACGCGAGAGTTGAGAGAGGTTGAGCGCAGGTGCTATGGCTTGCGCAGA
>NW_027356724.1:0-1421 GCF_012295235.1 Primulina huaijiensis | reverse complement strand
TTAATAAGTATTTGTATCCAAGAGGGTTTAGCTCTCTGTAATGAACTAATTAAATAATCAGATTAAAAGACAGAATTTACTTGAGAGAAAACAACTAGGTAAATTTTGTGATCAATTTGGTATGGATCTACCTCATAAAGGTAAAAAGAAAATAATAGATAAAGACGAAAGACCTTATAGGAAGAAAAGACATTTGTCTGATAGACAAAAAGATAGAAAGAAGAAAAGAAAAGAAAGCCGTGAATTACGAAAAGCTGAACATTATAAAGCTAAAAATAAAATAATTATTTGTAGAAAATATAAAAAACCAGGACATTATGCAAATCAATGTTGAGCTAAAAACAAAATTAATAATTTAGATATTGATGACAATCTTAAAGATAAAATTAATAAAATAATAATGGATTCTAATCAGATTTCAGATAGTGAATCTGATAATAGTTTAGAATCTTATAATTCAGAAGAAATTTTAGAAAACGATTACAGTTCTTCAGATCAAGAAGAATGTGATAATTGTATACAAGGAGAATATTGTATCAATCATCTAAGTGATACTGATAATAAAAATGATGAGTATTATAAACTTATGTCTCAATTTAAAGATTTAAATATTAATGTTTTAACTCATAATAATCTTTTAGAATTCCTTAAAATGATTAAGGATCCAATATTAAAATCTACTATAATAGATCAAATGGAAAACACTGCTTCAACAAGTAGTGGAAATAATATAATTGTTAAACAAGAACAAGCTAATTCTATGCAAGAAGTAAAAAAATTTTTACAACAAAGATATAGTAAACAGAATCCTGTTACTATACAAGATTTGGTAAAAGAGATTAATAATCTTAAAGAACAAATAAAAATTTTACATCAGAATAATATTCATTTGAGTTATCGTATCTCTGTTATTGAAAATAACAAAGAAGAATATGACATTATTGATAATAATCAAAATATTTCATTTAATGATGATAATCATTTATCTGTTTTGAGTATGATCATATCGCAAAATTGGTATACTAATATTACCNAAAAATGGTATACCAATATTACCTTGTTAATTGATAATTCTTATAAAAAGAATTTTATTTCTATGATAGATAGTGGTGCAGATTTGAATGTTATACAGGAAGGATTAATTCCTACAAAATATTTTCATAAAACTACTCATTCTCTCTCTCATGCAGGAGGAGAACCTTTAGAAATAAATTATAAATTACCTAAAGCTTATATTTGCAAAGATAAAAACTGTATTCAAACCAGTTTTTTATTAGCAAAAGATATTTCTAGCCAATTAATACTTGGTTTACCTTTTATTTATCAAAGATATCCTTTAAAGCATGTTGATGAAACATGTATAATAGGAACTTATTAAGGTAATCCTATTTCTTTTCAGTTTATAACTAAACATGTTCATA
>NW_027356723.1:0-445 GCF_012295235.1 Primulina huaijiensis | reverse complement strand
TCAAAATTTTGCTTTTAACATTTATTCAAATGTATATAAACAAGCCCAAGACATTATATATAAAATTCCTGTCATTTTATTCAACTACAATTAACATTCACATATTCGTCTACAATTAACAGACTAGTGTTTAGAAATTCAGTACATGTCTAGTAATAAACCACTAGTAATCTTCTACGCCCGTAATCTCCACGCTATCTCGATCTCTCATCCTCTGCGTGACCCCGATCATGTCCCACCTGTTGTCATGCACACATACAGACACAACAACAGCCGGATACCCCGGTGAGAACAAATCCCAGTACAAAACATGTATACATGCATGTCATGCAAGTAAATACAATGTAATAAAACATAAATCAATGTTTATGACACATTAGTGAATACGGATATAACTCAACGACTCTTATTCTTTGACTCGACTCAAATCTAAGTCTAGGGATCC
>NW_027356722.1:0-549 GCF_012295235.1 Primulina huaijiensis | reverse complement strand
TTTTCCCTCCCCTTTATCCAAATTTTCGGCCACCCCATTTCCAAAAGATTTAGTTTTGATTTACAACTCAATATTTATTCCTTTCCATATCCATTTCATAGTAGATAATCTCTTAATTTTAAATCCTCATTTAATTAATAATTAAGCAATTTTTTCACCTCTTTTGACTAGATAAAATCGGCCTCCTCCTTTCTAGATTCAAATTTATTTGACAACTCACTACTTGATTCATTTCCTTATTCATTTTTTTTAAATAATCTCTCACCATTTAATCTTCAATAATCAAACAACTAAGCAATATCCCTACCCATATTTGATAGCAATAATCGGCCAATGCACCACTCAAAATATCCTTCAAATCTTTGATATCAAACCATCTAATGAATTCTAGGATTTGACAAGATTTATTTTACCATTTAATTTCCCATCTATCTTGCAATTTCCATTCATTTTCTCCTAACCATTTTTCCCTCACCTCATCACCGAAATTCAGAGCAAATTCAATGTAAAAATCGTGAGGTAGCCATAGAAAAATAAGAGAGAAAAACT
>NW_027356721.1:0-579 GCF_012295235.1 Primulina huaijiensis | reverse complement strand
TGTTAGAAAGAAGGATGGGTCAATGAGACTTTGCATTGACTACCGACAACTAAACAAGGCTACGGTAAATAATAAATATCCTTTGCCTCGTATCGATGATTTATTTGATCAGTTGCAGGGTTTTTCTGTTTATTCCAAGATTGATTTGAGATCTGGATATCATCAGTTGAGAGTCAGTGATTCTGATATCTCCAAGACAGCTTTCAGAACCAGGTATGGCCATTATGAGTTTATTGTCATGTCGTTTGGTTTAACAAATGCTCCAGCGGTATTTATGGGTTTGATGAACCGCATATTTCAGAAATATCTTGATGATTTTGTGATTATATTTATCGATGATATCCTGATATATTCGAAGAATATTATTGATCATGATGAGCATTTAAGAACTGTATTAAAGATTCTGAGAACAGAGAAACTGTATGCAAAACTGTCGAAACGTGAGTTCTGGTTGAGACAGGTTGTATTTCTGGGTCACATTATATCTGGAGATGGGATTTCTGTTGATCCTAGCAAAGTCGAGGCCGTGATCAATTGGCCGAGACCGACATCTGTACCAGAGATACGCAACTTTATGGG
>NW_027356720.1:0-8887 GCF_012295235.1 Primulina huaijiensis | reverse complement strand
GCCATATACAATGACCATGATGTGCATTTTTGTAAACGTTGGCAATTGCAGCAATGATGCCCGGATGTCTGTCTAAGATAAGCACCAACTCTTCCTCATCAACCACTACTTCCAAGAGCTTCCTCAAAAACCAACACCACGAAGCAATGGATTCTACATCAACAACAGCCCAAGCCAAAGGATATTGATGAAAATCTCCATCTTGTGCTGAGGCCACAACTAAAGTACCGTCGTACTTTCCTTTCAACCATGTACCATCAATAGATACGACTTTTCTCATGCATCTATATCCTCTTGCACATGCGCCATATGCTAAAAACAAATACTTGAATATATTATGCTCATCTACTACTAAATCTATTATACTACCAGGGTTCATTCTCTCGACCATTTTCAAATATGAAGGTAGAAGATCAAAACTTCTTTCAGGATCACTTCTGAAGATATCATAAGCAAGTTGTTTGCCTTTCAAGGCTTTGTAATAGGTAATGTCAACCCCCTTATTCCGCATCATTGTCATAATAGATTTTGGTTGAGGTGTTTTCTGTTGTCCTCCAAAGTTCTCTACCAACATATCAAAAACGATAGATGAGCTGGCTTGTCGATGCCTTTTCCGCATTCCAGTCAAGTCACAATTGTGTGTGTTGCAGTATGTACGAATCACAAAATCTGTTGAGTTCTCGTGTTTTGAAGTCCAAATTCTCCAGCTGCAACCTTTATTCACACAACGAACCGAATAGATATTTCGAGAAGATTTGACAGTTTCAAACTCAAAAGACGAGTTCAAAGCAATTTTGGATAACACTTTCTTCACTTCGGTCTTGCTTGAAAATCTTTGACCAATAAATAAGATTGAACCATCGGTAAATGAATATGTATCAGCTTGAACATGAGTCTCAGTATCATGAGCTACACTAATGTGGTGGATGTTAACATCGTTATCATCCACATGTACCGCATTTATATCCTCCACATCATTTTCTGTACTTCTCACATCATTCTCTTGCATATTTTCAGTTGATGTATTTATATCTTCTAATACATCATTACTGGTACAATGGTCATTTGAGACAAAAGTTCTATCAAAATAGTGATCGTACATATTTATTTCATCATCGACATACTCATCATCCAAATGAGTCAAATTTAAATCCGGTGACATGATATTTTCACTTTCAACAATATCAAGAGAAACAACACTTAGTTCAAATTCGACATGAAGTACTGGTCTTTCTTTTGCACATCCAAAATATAAGTATGCTTTCAAATCATTATCATCCTCAATATAAATTGGACGAATATTGCAATGCTTCACATCAGGAAGATAACTTAATTTCAACTTTTCTGTATTACCTAGATTCATAATTCTGTATATCTCACTTTTTATATATTCCATTGAACAAATATCAGAATCCAAAGGAATAGCTGCCCACTTACCACTCGGCCATGAACGCCATTTAAATATATTATCTTCATTAATTTCTCATTCACCGTTGTACTCAAAGAGAATAACCGTTAGCATAACCTACAAAACATAAATAAGAATATTAAATTATAGACAATATTATTTATTTTAGAAAAATATGCAAATGAATTGTTTCACTAGACACTACTCAACCAACACATCACTCGACCCACACATAAAACGTATGAAAAGCTCGAGTGGAGTGTGACGTGCACCTCGACCCAGATGTTTGAAGAAACGTGTGGGCCTCGACCCAGGTTTGTGGGTACACCTCGACCCACCTCGACCCAGAGGCCATATGTGCGCTATCATGTTTGACTCACACTCCATCCATCTACTCGACCCACACAATCAACACGTTGTTATACTGTAATACTAACTCCACTAACAAAAATTCTAACAAAATACAACCAGAACTAAACTGAACAACATTCGAGTAAGAACAACATTAGAGTATATACTTACTTATCTAAGAATCTTCAAATTTTCAAATGATTTTTGATTATTTTATCGTGAAGAACACATAAATAACGGGAATAAATGAAACCTCAAATCGGGGAGGTCCTGATATATCAATTAAAAAAATAATTTTTTTAAAAAATAAAATGTAACTAACTAATTAATTACCTAATAAATTAACTCACCTAACTAATAGTAGTCAACTCCCTTTTTTCGATTTAAAAAAGTCAAAATCCTTTTTATTTAATTAAATTTAAAATGAGTCGTATATTTTTTATTGTTCCGTGAAAGGAAAGAAGCGGTTTTTGAAACTTTATTTTTTAGTTAAATTTGTGGAGGGACAGATATTATTGGAAAGGGCAAAAAAAAACTTGAAAGAAATAGTCAAGGGTATTTTTACTTGACAAAAATTTGTGTGAGACGGTCTCACGAATCATATTCTATGAGACAAATCTCTTATTTAGATTATCGATGAAAAAGTATTATTTTTTATTCAAAGAGTTATTTTTTATTGTGAATATCGGTAGGATTGACCCGTCTCACAGATAAAAATTCGGGAGACCATCTCACAAATCATTTTACTTTGACAGCTAATGTACAGCCGTATTTCTAATCTTGCTGAGGTCACTTTTACTTTTGACTCTTTGTTAAAGATGACTGTTGATGTGATGTATGTATATAACAAAGTCATTTTGTCAATACAACAAATTTCACCCTATATTTTTAAATTCTAAATAAATCACTTTTCCTATTACATTATTTTCATTTTTAATATGTTCTTTTAATTTTAACTAATAAATAATAATAATTCTAGTTTTCACATCGTTTGATGAGGAAGTTGTCTATTAAGTCTTCAAATCCAAACTTGAGTTTGAGATTAGTTCTTGTCAAGAAAAAAAAGTTACTGCATACTTAATCAAAAAAATAAAAAATTGTGTTCTTTGAGTTCATGTGATATTTAACCGATAAAAATTGTTACAAAACATGGAATATATAATAAAAATATATGTGTTTCCAGTAACAAATATTTTAGATATGGTTCAAAAACATGTATTCAGTGTATAAAAAACTGACACATACTTGTTTTATATCTCATCTCTTTTAAATTGTAAGTGTAAATCATTATTGTGTACTAAATTGGAGTCAGCTGATATCATAAATATATAAATCACTATGTTAATTTATTTTTGCACTTCAATTTTCTTAAATAAGTGCACCAAATTTGTTCATTGTTTTGTATCAAAAAATGTATAGTAAGGGGTGTTATCAATAAAAAAAATCAATCTTATACTCAAAATGTTATTTTTTATATAAAATTTGAAATAGTTGTATTTAAATATCATATATTAATATCGCATTTTTCGATTTTTTTATACCAATATTCATCGGTGAAATGACCCGTGGGTCCAAATAGTGTAGAAAATTTTTTCGATGGACAAGAGAATGTCATAAAGTTTTTTGTTTTTTTATGACACAGACTGATTCATACCAAAGTTTGAGTTTGGAGATTTAAAAGTCAATTTATTCACTTATAATTTTATATTATTCCAATAATATAACTGAATTTTACTGCTTCATATGGAATTGTTTATAATTAAGATGATTTTGCAATCAAAAATTATATCGGGTTTGGTCTCGTGATCCTCGTATTCAAATCTTCAGTGCTCGGATTGGGACAAATATGCACGCAAGAACAATAGTTACGGGACATCAAGAATGTTTATGGCGTGGTTGATCGAGCAAAACTTGGACTTAGAAATCCTCGGTAAAAAAAAAATCCAAAAAATTCAAGCTTGATATACTCGCAAGTGCACGATGTCAAGTAATAATATAGTGTACACGAGTACGAATATCGTTCCTCCAGAGAATGTATTTCACAATTATTTTTCCAACTATTAAACTTTTAGCAATGATGATTTGAGTTATTACTGACTACTAGATTGATTTAATAAACAATAATTAAATGACTCAACGATGAGATGATGAAATGAATAAGCTAAGCTGATCAATTAAGGATTCTGTAACGTCCCGAAAATTCGAAGGTCCTCGCGAGCCACATGCATGCAATTATTAAATTCTCTTGTATTTTGATTAAATGTTCTAATTGCATGAATTAATTATATTGTGCATATTTGCATGTTTGAAATATACTTTTCTACATTGTTGCATAAAAATGCATTTTTAAAGGTTATTCGAGTTGCGATCGAGGAACGAAGACCGATGACTGAAAAATAGAAAATATTTTTATTGGTTAATTGTTTTTAATTATTTAAATTGAAGGTGATGCTTTTTCTTATTTTTGAAAATAAGGGATTTTGTGGTGATTTTATACGCCGGGACGTAAGTTTTATCGGTGTTGGATTTTCAACAAAAATACGAACGTTTTGGCAACCCGGCTAATAAATTCACAAACTTATTTAATCAAATCTATTTTTAATATTTTATTCAAACACTAATGGACCTAATTTGTGTGTCTAATGAGCTTAAGATTAATTAATGATTAATTAACTATTTATAAGCTAAAACCCCACCCGAAACCCCATATTACCCACGCCACTTTCAAGAATTCAGCATGCCAATTCTCCCATTTACATACGACACACACACACCTAAATATTTTAAGAGAAAACCGTGAGCTTCAAGGGGATTTCAGCCAAGGATTCTACGCCACTGTTCTTCGCAATCGTCAACGAATAATCGTGCGTTAAATACACAAAGACACGCCATATTCTATCTTTCACTCATCTATCACACCATAATATTTATTTAAACATTTTTTGAAAGAAAAACAAGGCACACACTTTAATATTTTCGTATATGCATATTGTATGGTTTTAAAAACATATATTTTGATCCAAAATTCATGAAATTTATGTATCAAAGGTGCTGCCATGATTAGGAAGGGTTAGGGTTATGTTTTACACAAGTTTAAAGAGTCCTAATCACCCCAAAACGCTGCAAACAAGAAATAGAAAGAAGCTGGAAACACTTATCACGATTTGGGGGTCAAGGCATATGTTCAAGGGAAACTTGATGCATGGCCTGGTTTGGGTCACAGCTGGGTCTCGATTAGGGGCTGGGAAGGAGTCCTAGCCATGCTATGACTCGATACCAAGGGCTGGGGAGGAGTCCTGGCAAGCTAGTACTCCACCCGAGAGGCCAAGGAGAAGCCGCGCAGAAGCTGGATGGGAATTATGGGCCTTACGGCTGGCCTGGGGGAGATCCAAGTGGGTCCTATGGGGTCTAAGGGAGATGGTCTAGGGTCGGGCCAGGGGCTGGTGCAGCTTTGGTGGCTGATGGCTCGAGAGGAGAGGGAACCGTGAGTGAGCAAGGGAGGATAGTGCAGGTGCTGTTCTTGTGAAGGGCCTTGCTGCATGGTTCCGGGATGCGGGCTGGGGGTGGCTTGGGTCAGGGACTAGTCAGGGGTCAGTAAGAGGCTAGGTGGTCGGTGGTTAGGGGCTGGTAGAGTCCTAGGCGGCTAGGAGTCCCAATACAACAAGAACACCACACACCTACACACATGCATGCAATAGGGTCGCGGGCAGGAGGTTTTTGGAGCGGGCCAGCGCTGGTTTTTCGGGCTGGGCTTGGTCAGTAGGGTCCCTAGGTGGGTTGAATTGGGTCGGGCGTGGATCGAGTAAATTGGGAGATGGCTCGGGTTGTTCGCCAATGGGTCAATATTTCGAATTTAATAGGGAAAATTGAATCCATGAGTCCACGGGGGTGGCTCATGACTTGGAAGGGTAGAATAAATAATAAAAATGCTATGTTAGAATTTGGGATCAAGATAACGAGTTTTGGATTTTATTCGGGATTTAATCGCCGCACGAAACACTAATTAACGAATTAATTGAAAAGCCTAGTTTAGACGGAATAAAATTATGAAAAATTATATTTAAACTCAAATAATTATTAAAATTCTAATTTTTTAATTTGGGAATTTTATATTAAGGTTTGGTTTAATTCATGATTAAAACGCATTAATACGTCATATTTCAAAATTAATTTAAAAGTCATCGATTTAAGCCAAATAAAAATATGAGAAAATTCACGTAAGCTTAAATAATTATTTGAGACATGTTAGAGTCAATGGAATTAAGAAAATGTCAAAAACGTGAAATNTCAAAATGTTTATTTTAAATGTTTATGATTTAAGATGTTAAAATGATGATTTTAAGATGTTTATGGTTTATTATGATTTTTATATGTTAAAACGTTTATTTTAAATGTTTACAGATTTTTAATATGTTAAAAATGTATTATTAAAATATTTATGGATTTTATGATTTAATATGTTATGATTTATTATATTTATGGGTTTTCATGATAAAACGAAAACGTTAAAAGAATATGTTGCATGCTTGGTTTAAAAGAAAAACGTATATGCATGTTTAAATTTTATAAAGTGATGAGAATATGAAACGTTGAAGGAAGTGAAGTAATTGTGACTAATGCAATGATATGTTGGAAATTTCGTGAGGGTTATCATCCCAGTGAGAGCCCGACGATCGTATTTTCTTAGATACAGATATGAACATGTTTACGATGATATGTTAATACGCAAGGCCAAGGCCTAGTTGACCGGTGAGAGTGTCGCTGGTGTTCCCGCCGTCTAGTACTATGGTTTCATGTGGATGGATCCATCGCCCAACACATATACGAACATGAAAGTCACAATTAACGATCTGAATTCAACGAAAGGAAAAAAAAAGAATACGTATATGTTGATGATGATATGAATATGTTGAGGATGATATGAATATGAATATGTTGATATGAAAATGTGGATATGAATATGGATATAAATAGGAATATGTTTATGTTCATGTAAAATTGTTTATGTTTAAAGTTGATGCATCATTATGAAAATGTTTATATTTAAAGGTTATGCATCATGAAAATGTTTACGAAAATGTTCATGTTTAAAGTTTACGCATCTTCATGAAAACGATATTTTTAAGTACAAGTACTTTCACTGTTGTATGTGATCTGTATATGTAGTACTTATTATCAAGATTTTGGTGTGTTGAGTCTTTAGACTCAATAGATGTGATTGATGCAGGTGATTATGATAATAATGTTAATGGAGGTCTTGATGGTTGACTTTGCTAGACTGAAGGTGCACATAACCCGATGATCGACGCTAGTTTTCCGCACTAGTTATGATTTATAATTTTAAGTGATATTAAAGATATTTTTACGACGATTTATTTATGAGTGGTTTTTGAGAGGTTATAGTATGAGCTATACTTTTCAAATGTTATTTTTAGGTTTAGTAAAATGTTAGATAATTTTATGCTTAACTATTTCTTTTGGTTTTCAAATTATAGTTGGTTTGTTTACTTTAAAAAGATGTCAAAAATATTTTGTTGTTCGGTCAAATGTTATATGAGGTTTGGAAAAAAAACAAATTATAGTACGTTTTAAGAGAAAGAGTAGCAGACGTTTCAGATTCAATGACAAATGAATTTGTTGAAAATCTCGGTTCATCTACCCCTCGCTAATTTAATTATTTCGATTCGACAATGATCTACGCTTTTGACAGGATTTTCTAACCAATTGAACACTCGTTCTCGAGCTATGCCAAACTAATTCAACATAGTGAGGTACTTAAATCTCTTTAATTATTTATCAAGGGTGAATTGCATGTCGCTCTATGAAATTCCCTATCTTTTGACCTATTGGACTATGACTATCAACATGTATCCGATTTCATATTTATATGCAAATTGTAAATACACACACTATGCTAATTGAAACAACCCCCTCTCATTACATTTAATTTAAAAAGAAAAACATACGCGGAAGTATTTGAAATTAAACGGGAAAGAACATTAAATAATTTACATCATAAGCATTTTCAAAATTCGTCTACATAAACATTCACTTTTAAATCCTTTAAAAGAAAATCAAAAGTCAACATCATTCACCCCATAATTTCCAATCTAAAAGTTTCATAACAAAAGTTCAAAAGTTTCCCTTCCATAGCTATATAACTTCTGCCTCCTCGGACAATCCGCTTCAATCCTTTTTATCACCTGCATCACATGACATTAACTGGAATGAGATAAAACTCAGTAAGCAGAAAGCTGTACATAACAAATACATATACATAGGCTTGGCTTGGAACAGGGCTATAGCAATGGCAATGAACAATGAATAAGTGGCAATGAACAATGAATCAATGGAAATAAACAATGAATAATACCATCTTCAATGAACAATAGATAACAAAGCAGTATAGATGATATTTCATGGCATGAATTAAAGGAAAGGAAATGGTAGTTCTGTGACCTGTGACCTGTGGATAGTATCTCTTTGATATATAAAAATATCAAAACTGTGAGAGATACTCATAATCATGTGATTGGCCAATGACATGCATGAATTACTATCATTCCTTGGCTTTAATCATAGGGAACTTCATTTGGGCATTTTAACAAATACTTGGTAGGCAACAATAAAGTACTAGCTCCTTATCAATGAATTCAATGGTATTCTTGGCTCAATGAACACATAACAATACATACATCAATAATCTAACAATGGAGGGAGCTAGACATCAATAAACATGACTTTTATACATATATATCATGTGAGCACTTGAAAGGAAGCTTCTACTTACAACCACAAGCACAATGGCTGCTAATGTAACCTTGATTGAATTCCTACATCAATAAACACAATAATAATCAACAATTATCAACATTAATTCAAGAAATCAACAATTCAACTTAACCTTTCCTTACTTCAAACCTCCCAACTCCAAGAATATAAAAGTTCATACCTTATAGCTTGAAGTCTAAGATAGGAGACTCTAAAATCCAACTATAAACCTTGCAATTGAAGCATAGAATGAAGGAGAGTAAATCTTGAAGGGAAAAGAGCTAGGAACGATCCAAGGAAAAAGAAGAAATCAGAAGTGAGTAGAATAGTGTAGAAAGTGGATTAAAAGACTATAAA
>NW_027356718.1:0-10117 GCF_012295235.1 Primulina huaijiensis | reverse complement strand
TTTAAAAATATAATATATGTTTTTCGTTATAAAAAAGTATATACCGATACCGTACCGAAATATCGGTATACCGCAATATTTCAATATACTCAATTGGTATACCAAAATTTTCGGTACAGTATCGGTATAAATATTTTTAGTACCATAATTTTTGGTATAATATATGATATGCATTTTTCGATAAGATACGATACGATACGATAAGGTATATCACTCTTTCATGTATTTTTATCAAATATTTCCTATATTTAGATTAATTAATCTATTTACTCATCATTAAAAGAATACCTACAATAATAATCATAATATAATCATGAAATATTAGTAGTATTTGAATGCGAATAATATAAATTAAACACGATTGAAAGGTAAATTAGAAAGAAAAAAAAATCTCCAATTCAAGTTTCAAATTAGGATTTATTGTCTAACATTTGAAATTTTACTTTGAACTCCTCAATTTTGATAAAGTGATCAAAAATATCCTTGATGTTATAACTGGGTCAGAAATGATATCAGAGCCGATGTAAAATTATTTCAAACATTTAATGTTATTATTACTGTGTAGTTAAATGTTTGAGGAGGATATTTTCTTAAAAATTATGAAACCGAAGATATATTGGAGATTAAATATTTACATGAGTTATTCTAATACTTTGAAATATTTAGAAGAAGAGCTAGCAAAGACGAACACATCAGAGTCCTAAGATAAATTTATGATTTCAAGTAATAGGTTCCTAGAAATAGTTTCGAATTTATCTAAACTCTCCGGAGATCTTAGAGGGACCCAAAAGAAGGTACAGAACTATGACAATAAGCAATATTATGTGCTACATAAAATCAAGAAAATCCTTGAAAAAAAGAAAAAATTCTTGGGATATTAAAGGATATTCAAACAAGAATTCAAATTCTAACAACAACCAAGTTCTAGTAAAAGGATCTCGGAAGGAAGGTTACCATCATCCTTTAGTACTGAACTCTTATTACAAAAAAGATGGAAGGTCAAGGTAATGCCAAAAATTTTAACCGACGAAGAAAAAATGATCAATCTGATTGAAATTGTCTCAGAAAATAAAGTAAATTGATGACAATGATAGAAATGATTGGTCTAGAAAATCTTCAAGACCTAGCAGAGTCTTTTGTGAATCTCAATGTAGTAGATCTGAAGATGAATACAATAGGGGGCGAAACTCCCTCAATAACTTGGTCATCTTCCCTTGAAACACCAAAAGAAAATGTGGGATCTCATAGTACAAATATGAGAAGACCTCAAACAGATTTCCAAGTAGCTGGAGAAGAACGCCCAATGGAAACAAGGTCAAGGAGAAATCAAATTCCTTTGCACCAAACATCATATGAGAAGTCTGTTTTAGAACCAATACATTCTTATGAGGTTATGCTTAACCTTGATGTACTGGATTTAAAAAAACAAAGAATATATCATAGACGACTGGATATCGGTAATGAGAATCACAGCACTCATACTTGATCTCAACAAAGAAGGATTCATTAAACTTTTAGATATGAGTATGATGGAACCAGTTACAATCACTGAGACATGATTTCGGCAGAAACTAAATAGTCAGTCCTAGTCGGAGAATTTCTTACTGAGATAGCTGAGATAATGGCTACACTATTTAAAACTCAATTTATCGGGATAGACTATTTTTACAGTTAAGACACAGAGAAAAAATGTATTCAAACTCTGTATAATCTTGAATTACATGACATTTGTTTTGTGTATCGATACATTATGTTATTTCCTAAATATATATGGAATATATGGGTCGAAAACAATATAACAATGTAAATTTTCTTCGTCAAAATATTCCTTGAAGGGAAATGATAATTAAGGAATATGTCTCTGGTAATCAAAATACTTTGGTGAGAAGGACCTCTTTTCTCAAAGGAAAATTAGCAGAATAGTATCATATAGTATTACAAAAGAATTACAAACGATTAAGGGATATTAATAAAATGTACTCTTTTATGTTGTAAAGAAAATGATATTCCAACAATCATTGGAAATCGTCCACAAAAGCCCAAAAAAAGGCTATAGATCTCATCCTTATGCCAGAAGTGGAAGTAGTTCTTGGAAACCAAGAATAGTATGATCAATGAACAAAGACAAATCTTATAAATCTAGGCAAGAAGTCGACCCCAAGAAATAAGATATCATTTCAAGTATCGAACTCATCTCGAAGCACGAGGCGTACACAGATAAAGAAAACTTTAGAATATCTCAAACCCGAGCTAGGGAAAGTTTTAAATATTATAATTGCTAGACATGTGGAACATGATGTCATATTTCGACCAATTGTCCAGGAAATGACAGAAAAAGGTAAAACATTTCGAACCAACCCCGGATATTAAAGAAGCGGTTTATTATCAAGATCTAGTTCAATTATACCAAATTTAAGATATTCCTTCATTCGAGAGTATATATGAAGAAGAAATCTTGACTCAAAAAGAATATGATGAAACAAAATTAGAATCTGACTGAAGACGAGGTGTTTTGACATGAAACACATGAAGACTTGTGTGATTTCTTTTCCATAAAACAATATCTTATAACAAGGTCCAAAAAATCATGAAAGAAAATCCTAGCCTACAGAGATATCAAGAATTCTCTACAAGGCATGTAGAAAATTTCTTAGGAAATCTTGGCCTAATAAACAGAAAGAATCATCTAATCTATAAAGTCTCCAGAAAAGAAATGACAATCCAATGGAACTCACAAGAGACCGGATGGAGATGCGATTAATTCATTATGAAGAAATTAATGAGGAATTGCAAAAACTCAAGATAGAAATAACACGAACCATGTCCTAGATTCATATCGGAGCAATCGAGATTATGAAAAAAATATACTTTTAAAAAAAGAATAGATTCACCTATTGACATTACTATAAGCAATAAACGAATGGGTAATCTCAAAATTCAATACTGGGAACAATCTCAGTGAATCTATGCGCATGAAAAATTATTGGAGTAATTTACCCAAGAATTTCCTACAATCCGACAGATCGAGATTTTAGTCTAGATTTAACATTATATTAAAATTTCAATGAAAAGAGGCTGATGAAATATGGTAATAGACCATATTCTATTATCTATCAAATTTCATATGTTCTATCTAATACATATCACTCAAAATTATTTATTATAAATGAGTTTATTGAAATACCAGAAATATTTGGAAAAGTTATTCAGTCAATTTATCCAGAAAGAATCGAGTTTTCTTTAATGCAGGAAACAGATATTCAGATCCAAGACAAATCAATTTTACAAAAAAAAAATCAAAATCAAAATCTTATACGGGAATCAAGAAGACTATCTTTTCATGGAGATATAATAATAAGTCACAGGTGTGGAAAACACCTGTCCAATAAGCCAAACAGATACTAAAAAAACTTTTCGAAAACAGGAAAGCTTCTATGTCCAGAATGTTGGAGAGAAGTCGAAATAGTATTTGATATTACAAGACAAATAAATCAATATCATTATAATACTAAATACTATTTAGAACAACCAATGATAGGAACTTACCAAGGAATGATTAATATTGATGAATTGGAAGTTCATATCAAATAAATTCTAGGAAAAGAACTAGATCAATTTGTTATTGGGCTAGAGTTTCTCGATGACATAAACCTTGGAAACGTCTAGTGAAATGTGTAATAATATGTTGTATGTTTGAATAAAATTATCTTGTATAGGAGGTTACTGTGTAATAATATGCTGTATGTTTGAATAAAATTAACAAGATTGCTGCTCCTCTCATTTATTATTTTCAAAATTATTATTTATTGTACACCCTGAAGTAGAAAACGATATAGGATTGTGCTAAGCGCTGTTGATGGAGGATCATTGTAGATTTGGAGCACAATTTCGGAGGATGACATTAATTACGAAAATGGTCATCCGCCAAAATCGCAAAATGGTCCTTTTGTAATTATTTTTTACTTTTTTGGTCCATTTCATTTTTTTAAATTTTTTAAATTAGTTTTAGAGTTCAGTTTTTTAAATTTATTTTTAATTTATTTTATTCATTAATTAATTGTAATTTTAATATTTATAAAAAAACACCAAATGAAAATTATGAACAAGGTCATGACAAAAAAAAAACAAATAACATAATTTATTACAAACACTTATTATCGACTTAATTTAACTTGATAAACATGCGACATTTTTTGACACAGAAAAATAGAAAAATAGACAATATTAAATGACATAACGCCAAAAAATTAAAAAACGCAAACAACAATAAAAATAATCACATTTTTAGTTCATTACAATCATGAAAATACACTAGTAATGTCGGGCCCGTATGCAGATGAAGTTCCTCCAAAGAATTATCCAAACGGTGCAGAAGTCTCGTCGGAGACATCCCCATCCGCTAATATTTTCTGCCAAATTTTTTGTTGCGCTTTGAACAAGTGTGGACGGACTTATTCATCAACACGCATGGGGTTCAACCTTAGTATTTTATTATTTTCCTTAAAAGTCATTATCTCATTCTTTTGTTTCTCAATATCAATGGCATGTTGTTGATGGACCAGAGAATTCTCCATCACAGCTACCATTTTCTCACTACGCTTAGCCATGGTGGAAAGGTCTTTTAAGTGCTCTTCATTAGCTTTTCTTTTGGCTTTGGCCTTTTTTATGCCAATTGGATGCTGAGAACTCCCTGATGGGTTACCTTCATCTTGGTTTATAGCAAACCCTGAGAGCCCTGGAGAATCGGGTGTTGGTGATTCTGTGTTGGGGGAATAGTCTGACTGGGAGGAATCGATATTCCCATGGTTTGGTAGGAAATTAGGTAATATAGCGTTGGATGGTCTATACTTCTCTTGATCCTTAAGAAACGACCAAACATGTTCCAACCTCCAAGTCGACCTAGATGATTGCTTAAATAAAACTTTTGGTTGATCCAACTATAACCATGTATAATTTGTATCTTAGTTAAATACACTAAAAAAAATATAGTTTGACATATATATGTTAACAAAATTAATTACTCACAATGTCTTTCTTAGAAGCGCCACTTGGGCGGCTAAGTTCCACCTGGCTAAACGTGAACTAAAGCTTTGCAAAATCTTGTTTATGTTGAACCAACGATATTAGAGGGGCTTAATAGTACGGGGCTCTTTTGATTTACTAGTGAGTTGTTCATTGTAGGTAGCTGCAACTCGTGACCACAACCTATCGTGTGATAGGTTTATACCAATTATTGGATTTTGGGAGATGTCAAGATAAGCCGTCACAAGGGGTTTGTCCTCCTTGATTGGGAAAGCAACACCACTTTTAGATGAAGTCATTTGATTGTAAATAATTATAAAATGTGTATGATATATGTTAATGCTACGAATGATACTTCAATTTATAGCCAAAAAATTTTGAATAAGAAATCTGGTTCAACGATCTGGATTAAAAGATATCTGATCTGATGGTAGAAATTCAACTTATTTGGATTGATTTTTCTGGAGATATGAAATTTGATCTAAAGGTATTTATTGAAAGAACTATATTTAGACTATACGATGCATCTTTGATAACCCGTGACAGCTGCAGCTAGACAAGAGTTGATAGATGAGTTGTCTCTGATTGCGACTATAAAACACGTGACAGTTGGAAATAGACAACTCGTGAATTGATATTTATTGTAAATAGACAACCCGTGACAAATACTTGTGTATTTTATTGCAAATGCACAATTAGACCACCCATACTTTGGATTTTATTGCAATGAGACAACTTGTGACAAATTTTAAAGAATCAATTATTAAAATTTTTAAAGATATGTAACATATTTAAACTACAACTCACATCACTTATTTAAGCTATAGGATAAATACATAACTAGACAACTTTGGATTTTATTGTAATGACAAAACCCGTACTTTGGCTTTTGTTGCAGATACACAACCCGTGACATTTACTCATCCTACTGAAAAAGAATATTTAAGACCCTTGACTTGGTTATCATTTATTCATCCTACTCAAAATGAATTTTCATGAGGGAGGTCCTTCAAATTTTTCTTTCTATGCATTCTCATTGTCATCCGACGGCAAAAAGTAGCCTACTGTCAAGATATAAAATGAGTTTCATCTCATCGACCAACAACAAACGTTTTAAACCAACTAATAAGTAGTGCTACTGTTATCGCCAATTATTTCCAAGAAGGTGATAATTTACATCATAGAGATAACTTTCATATTGTGAATAATAGAGATAGATTGGCTTCTGAAAAACGCTTATACACTGACTATTTTTTAGAGTCTCCAATGTACAATGAGTCAATGTTCAAGCGACGTTTTCGAATGTCTCGTCGCCTATTCTTGCGAATTATGAAATCCGTTCAAAATCACGACAATTACTTCGTACAGAAAGTAGATGCGTTAGGGAGGCTCGAGTTGCCCCCACACTAGAAGATAACTGCTACAATGCAAATATTAGCATACGGTGTGGCGACAGATTCAACAGATGAGTAAATTAAAATCGGGTTTGTCATCCCCACCCTCGTCTCCGAATTCCATACATCCCCACCCCCATACCCATCCCGATCTCCGTTTTTTCGAGTTCAGGGAATCGCGGGGATCAACTTCCCATCTCCGCCCCCATCCTTGTTTCAAAAATATTAATGAGATAAGACGAGGACGAGGATAGTAATCCCATACCCGTTTCGAATTACTTCGGAGATTTTTTAAAATCTCGAACCCAAACCCGAAAAAATGGGGGATCCTCGTCCCCGTTTCAAGTTTTTCCTGTTGGGGAATTACACCGAAGCGATGCCGATCAAGATGATAATAGTACCCAAAATTTGCGGAATAAAATAACCAACAAGAACAAAAAGATTTACGTGGTTCACCCAATATAGGCTACGTCCACGGAGCACTGCAACTGTTATAACTGGAAGAAATATTACAAGTGTATACACCAATACACTCAATATTTCTCACACTTACAACCCGAGTATACCGAGAAAATAATTTCTCTAACTCACACAAGTGAATTCCCGCACTCCAGAAAAAAATACACTCTTTTTTTCTATGCACTCTCTTTTTATCAAAGCTGAAAAGCTTTTGATTTTGAGATACAATAAGTGGAGGAATTGAGCTCTATTTATAACTAAATTCCTCGTTCAATTTTTTAAAATCTTTGGATGTGGGATACGTTTTAATTATTATTTAATTTAATATGGATCCCACCCATTAAATTCTTACCTAACATTTCCCACGGGATCCCAAACTCATGGGGAAAGTTGACATCCTTAAGTGCGGCAAGAAAGTTGTAGAAAATATGTTGAACGAGTATTTGGTGTACTGCAATCAAAGTGGGCAATTATCATTGGACCTAGCTACCCGAGTCTGGAGCAAACGAGTCTTGCATGAGAGCAACATCAACAGTAGAATTTGAAATGGCATTCCTGATCGCAGATAGCTTGAACTACTAATTTTGCATCAGTTTCGATTAAAAGATTGAGCTGCCAATGTCCCCTCCTTGACAACATGCAACTCAGCTATACGGGGAGAAACTTGCCTTGAAAACATCGGCCAAGAGCGAAGAACAACACCCTCAGCATCCAGCCCAATCAGTCCCCCTAAAATGATTTAACGATGGAACAGCAGCTGCAGCTACATGGATTTTAATGAACCCAAGTGGAGGTGTACACCAAGTCTTTAATATGCAATCTGGAATAACGTGTGCAATGACAAAAGAGTTCCATGTCATGTAGTTAGGTCGGGAAAGTACCCTGCAACCGACGTACGTTGACCACCAAAAACAGCCCCATTTCGTTCAATTCATATAGTACTCCAACAGACCATAGCAAAATTATCTAGATCAACAACTTGCCCGAACTCGGCGACCCAACACAGAAGGTCCACAAAAGAGCCTAGTTGAAAACCAGCCAAAATAACGTTGGAAAGTTGTGTCACTCATTACTGAAGATGCATGAATCCTCCAATTACAACCTTTTTTACACATAGTTGTTACCCTTAAGACTCATTATTCTTTCAATATCAACTCATAATCCTCCTTTACACTATAGTCCCGGAGAACTTCCCTAAACTCATGTGCATTTTTTAATTTCATTCCTAGAACAAGCTCACAATTATTCATACCCTATTCTTCCTTGTAAATGGAATGCTTAGGGCCCTCATCATCTGAACCCTGATCAACACCTAGCAGCTCATATTCCTCACCAAATTCACTATCCCACTGTAAATCAGTACCACCGTCATCTTTTTTTTTTCTTGCCACTTACCTTACTCTTTTCCTTATGTTTGTTCCTCCTCTGACTTAAGCCTACCAATCTAGCTATTTCCCTCAGTTTCAGCAAATACATCACTATATATCACTGGTACCCTCGTATCTGACATGAGGTAGTTCTCATCTAAGGAGTCATCAAACTCACTAGACTCGATAAGCATTCACTATTCCCATATGTTGGAGAGTTAGATGTGGCTCATTTGCTTTAAAATTTATTTGCTCACTGAATAAAGGTTCAAAAATTTCATTAGGGGAATTAGCAACTTCAGGACCATATTTCGCACAAACTTCGGGATTATTTTCATTTACAGTAGAATAACAGTTACCAGATTATTCAATATAGCCTATAGGTATTGTATTTTAAAATCCCTCTTCCCTTGCTGAGTTGTCATTAGGGTTTAGCATTTCAAGAGGAGGTGGCAGTGACTCCTCAATCCAAATGGTCAAAAAATCATAATATTTCCAATATGAATATATGTCTGATAAATCTTTATTTCCTGATAATTTTACTAGGCCATGTTCGATTACTATATCAAGAATTCTAAATAAAAAACTTTACATTCACCTTGTCGTGGTGGTCATAGTGACTTTGCAAATTCATAAAATTAAACCTATAGAAGACCACATTTTTAAGGTCCAAAAAGATAACGTAATCCAACGGCATGTAAATTTAGGAAAAATGAAAAATGACTAATTAAATTATTTTATGTAAGGACCGTGTATCGTATTATCGTAAATCCTGTGTGATTATCGATAACTTATGAAATTGTCATGTGATTATGTATATGATGTATATCATGACAATGAAATTGAGAAAATAAGTATCGAATATGAATTGACGTTGTAAGAGCTCGAGTGGAAAAGCCGGACGCCAATAAGTACAAAACCAATATCTCGGTACAGAACATGTGGCGCCCGAGAGGTGATTATTACCGCCCGAGCGCCAGTGAGGGATTAAACCTGTGCTCGGACAGAACACTCCGCGCCCGAGCGGTGGTTTTTGACTGCTCGAGCGCGGTACAAATAAAACTCGGGGGCAGAATGTCTCGCGCTCGGGTGCGAGAATTCTACCGCCCGAGCGCCGAAGCGGTGGAGATAAGAACGAGGCTTCTTCTTCTTTTTCTTCATTTCATTTTAGCAGCTTCGAGAATAAACGAGAGAAATCGATTTTCTTTCGTCCGAATCAACTTGGAAACGCTGTCTAAACGCGAAACAAACTATATATTTGTGATCGTCGCGTCGAGGGCTTTTGACTGAGGTAATTTTCTTCTAGTTCCAGCAGCTCTAAATATCAAAGTGCTGGAATAGCGTGTATTTGAAGTTGAATTTCTTATATATAGTAGAATAACCGACAAGAAACTCATATTCGAAGTCGGAATTGAATTATATTATGATTTGAATTTGATAAGAATTTTTGAAGTTTCAAATGATTTTTGAAACTCATATTAATGAATTTTGATTAGGTTATTGATTGGAATGAGTATGTTATTGATGTAGATAAAGTATTATACCGATATCTTCAGGCTACATCAACTGGAACGAAGAATTGAGGTATGTTGCGACCGGGTAATATACGACAGGTATCTGTATCATATGATATATGTTTGATTGATTTGATTGATTGGATTGAGAATACATGTCTATATGCCTTATTTATTGAGTTTATGTGGCATACATGACATGCACGTTGAGCTATGATCCTTGGATACCCTGATATGATTTGATTTGATTCTGGGGGTTGTGAACACAATGCTATGTTTGGTATTAAATGACCCTTAAAGCATAGACATTTGTGGACCCGATGATTGGATATGAGATTTGGGATTTGATGGCGCTTCGTCG
>NW_027356717.1:0-366 GCF_012295235.1 Primulina huaijiensis | reverse complement strand
AATATCAACAACAACAACGCAAATAAGAGAGAAAAGAAAGGGCACGCATATAGCAAATCAACTTTCAGAATCAGCCCAGAGGTACACTTCAACGTGTTATCAGCTTAGTATAGAAGCTTTTGTCCCTCAGTGTATGAGAACATCCTTGTTTAGTTCTCACACACAAACACTCTCAACCACTCAAAAAACCGTATTGCACAAAGACGTTAAACTTGTGTATGTAGTCTTTGACACATAGACGTTAAAGAAGTGTTGGCTGGAAGGTGCTGCCATCAGTCGTAGCTAGGAGTTTAGGCAATAGTGTAAGTCCTCGCTGATTGTGTTTGTACAAAGTGTTGTATAAATCAAAGTCTTCTAGTGGATCCT
>NW_027356716.1:0-262 GCF_012295235.1 Primulina huaijiensis | reverse complement strand
ATTGATGATGGTGAAATATTACCCATGACCTGAGGAAGATATCCTAAAGATGAATTGCACAAAGGAGCCCGGACGCCGGCGCAATTGACGGAAGAAGGCTGCGCGGCGAGGGTTTCAGGCGGCGGGGGAGTAGATCTGAAATTACCGGTGAATGTGAACGATTCAGGCAACGGCCATGAACCAAATTGTTCGACTGAGTATGGGCATTCCAGATCGAGGCTTGTATCGGAGGAACGACACCGGAGTTGGCCGGAATTGAGCA
>NW_027356715.1:0-266 GCF_012295235.1 Primulina huaijiensis | reverse complement strand
ACTCTCCAAAACTCACGACTTACACACACAGCACAGTTTTGAAGGAAGTTTTTGTAGAAGGTTCAAGGGAAGTAAGCCGTGTTTCGATCCGTTCTTCGACGTCAAAGGTTTTCGTGCGTAAATAACGCAAAGGCACCCCATACATCTCCTTTTTCTCATCCATCATATCATATTAATGTTTGAATTATTACATGCATGAAGAACATGAAAGATTTTTCCATAATTTTCGTAACCTCATGCTTATGGGTTCTAAAGTGGTGTTTTTA
>NW_027356714.1:0-481 GCF_012295235.1 Primulina huaijiensis | reverse complement strand
TCCAATCATTCACCGCTCCAATCCGACGAAAGGAGGGGGAAGACGAGCGAATGTTTCGGGCACATGCCCCGATTGACACGGACTTTTGTGAACCGTCGAGTGATCGATTGATCACTTGTTGAAGTTAGGGACACCGACCATGCCCCGTCGCTCCCCGACCCCTGAAAGGTGAGACATCACACGCTCCAGGGCCCTGACGTGTCCTACACCGAGGGACTTGGACGGTTTGCTTGGGGGCGCGAGTGAACGTGGCCATCATGGAACGGACAAGCGAACGACGAATCGAGCGCATCCACGAGCGACAAGTCGATAGTAACTTTCGAGGCATGGCCCAAAACCCTTGAATAATCGTACCCGAATGCTAGGGAGATGCCTTGCCGGAGCTACGAGGGCGTCACGACACATCGAGGGACCGGCATGTACGTGGCAACAACACCTGCCCAGAGCACGAGATGCCTCGAACGCGCATCGGGAGATTCTC
>NW_027356713.1:0-396 GCF_012295235.1 Primulina huaijiensis | reverse complement strand
CAAGGTTCAAAAATGGATTTTTCCACAACCTTACCACTTCGAAGGATAATAACATATTTTACCTGATCCATCGGTTGAGTTCCAGAAGTTCCAGTTTGTGAATGATGATCCTTGGGATTAGGCTATGGTTGTGAAGGAAATTTACCTTTTTCATGAACATTAAGTGCAGATGCAAATTTAGCAAGAGTATCTTTCAAATCTGTCATGGTTTGAGCAGTTTGAGTATTGATAGACTCTTGCTTTGCAATGAAAGAATTCAATATATCTTCCAAATTCCTTTTAGGTGGAGTAACATAAGATGCATAATTTTGAAAATTTTGTTGATTTTAGAAATGTGGTTGTGAAAATTGCGCAGCATTATCATTCTTCCAACTAAAATTTGGATGATTTCACCAA
>NW_027356712.1:0-429 GCF_012295235.1 Primulina huaijiensis | reverse complement strand
ACTATGTGTCATGTTGTAGTTGCATCGACGGTGTAATCTATGAAATCACTTTCATAATTACCACCAACACTCTGATCAGAGATTTCATACTACATATACATAGGATATCCATACCCGAAGGTAAACGGTGAATCCCCGACTACAATGCATCGACTCCTACATGTTTCGACAGAAAACCCAATGTAACGGTCATGGGCCATGGCCTAGCATGGGCCTCGGCCCACACCCACACACCGTCACTCAGAGAACTTCTCCAGCCTAGGCACTGGAACTTTTACCTTCCCAGGATTAGAATCCAAGACCTCCTGTACTTATATAGATCTTGGCAGCAATCTTGGTACCCAAGACCTCATGAAATTGAGGAGACGAGAGGTGGGGACCAGGGAGCTGGCTTGGACTGAGCGGGAGGCTAAACCCGAGGAACACCCA
>NW_027356711.1:0-9840 GCF_012295235.1 Primulina huaijiensis | reverse complement strand
GCAAAGCAAAGCGACTTGTATTAGCTGCTCGACTTCCGCCTCCACGTATTTACTCTGCAGATCAGGGTCGACCAACATTTCCAATTTCTTTTCTTTTAGTAGCCCTTTGACCTGAAATAGAAATTAAAGTAACTAAAACCATATTTTGAATGTGTTAGAAATCAGACAAACATATTCTAGAATCAGATTTTATATAATTAAATTTATCATACATCTTCTATACGGTTTAATTTAAGAGTTAAAAAAAGATTTCGAGCACTTTTTCTAGTTCTATTATTTAAAATTGGAAATGGTTTCAAAAGGAACCCCGATATAAATTTTTCTGTCTCATGTGCTATCATAAAATACTAGCGACAGATAAAATCAAGAAGAAAATTATGGCATACCCAATCAAGAAGCATGACATCATCATCATTTGCAAGGCGAGCCAGATCAAATGCCCTCTGCCCTGTTATCAGCTCGAGAAGCATGATTCCATAACCAAAAACATCAGTTTTCTCAGATGATTTTCCAGTGGATAGGTACTCAGGAGCTATGTGTCCTATAGTGCCACGAACAGCAGTAGTCACATGGGTGTCCTTATAATCCATGAGCTTAGCCAATCCAAAATCTCCAACGACAGCTTCAAACACTTCGTCTAGCAATATATTTGCAGCTTTCACATCACGATGAATAATCTTGGGGTCACAGTGATCATGCAAATACGATAATCCTCGAGCAGATCCAAGAGCAATGCACTTTCTCGTGGGCCAATTAAGTGGCATCTCATTTGGCGGATGTTCTGCATATAGAATAATCGATGAGTTGTTCACACTTGAAGCTGGAGCTTAGTCTTTAGAAGCCAAAAATATTCAACAATTTTTAGACGAACCCATGGAACCAAAAGATAAATTATCAAGTAAAATTTGTATGCATGAATCACCTCTTAAACAAGATGCAACACTTCCATTGGCCATGTATGGATAAACAAGTAACCGTTCAGTTGGGGTCATACAAAAACCACGAAGTCTAAGAAGATTACGGTGCACAGCCATGCTAATCATCTCGACTTCAGTTTGAAACTGAAGCTCCCCACCAGGTGTCCGCTCCTCCTTGAGTCTTTTTACAGCAACCAAGGAACCATCTGCCAATCGTCCTTTGTATACCTTCCCAAAGCCACCTCTCCCCAAAATATTTTTATTGCTGAAGCTATCGGTTGCAACTTGCAACTCTCGAAGAGAGTACCTTTTAAGCTGTCCCAGATGAACATCAGGATCCTCCTCAGCTGAAAGATATGGAAACTACTAATTGCTATGAAGCTACAGAATATTTATATTTTTAGTATATGTATGGAATCAAATCACAAACCAGGCACATCAAAGAAATATTCCTGAGGTTTTCCCCTACGCCACCAGGCAAATACAATGGCAGGGGCAGCAAATAGCAAAGCAGCACCAACAGCAACGCCACCAGCTATGGCTCCAGTTGCACTATTTCCTCCTGTGTTACATTTGGTACATTCAAATAGTACGATAGAGAAACTAGCTCAGAATCAAATACATCCAAAAAAAAGTTCTAACAGCTTAATAATGTTTCGTACAAAATAGAGATTGAGATGGTTCAAAAAAGTTAACTCGGATAACTTAATCCTATCATTCAACACTGTAATAAATGCACACTGAAATATTCTGGCTCAGGTAGTCAGGTTGTAAACAAATTTCAAATCTGGTGATCAGCCAAATTGCTTAGATTAAACTTCTTTGGTTGAATAAGTAACTTCTTTATTGATTTTGACCTGCAACTATTGTTAGCTTTGATTTTTATACACTACTTTAGTTAAATAAGCAACTTCAGAAAAAGAAAAAATCTGTTCAATGCAACTATCTGGTGTTGCATATTAACAAAAGCAGACACGAATCTTTGAAGGAGCCTGGCAATACTCGTCCACATTTCTTTTAAGACAGTGAACAAATGAACTCTGTTGATAGCAACAGTATATAAGTAGCATTCACTTCATAAAGTCAATTTGAAAGAAAAATTGATCCGTGAAAACAAATTAGCATTCTCACATTTTTTTTCTTTCCTAACTTAACCAACCTAAATCATCTAACTAGGAAAAAGACCTGGTGATGAAATTGGGGGTGGTGGTACAAACGGCGGTGGTGGAGAAAATGGAGGAGATCCAGGGCATGGTCGTCCTGTAACAGGGCCGCACAAATCCAAGTTATTCGCAAAACTGTGACCATGCAAAGCACCTATTTCAGATACTTATTACAGGCATGAGTCTATACTCAAACTGAAAATAGCGAACATATCAGCCAAATACCTGATAGGTGTGAATAAAGAAAAAGAACCATTATCCGGAACTGGACCTGATAGTTGGTTGTTCGACAGATCCCTGGATAAGAATGTGATGAAAAGAAATCAGTGAAATCACTATTCTCTTCTACAATTCACGTGTGTGCATCAAAATAAAAAAGTAAGGGCAAATAGTTGAGACCAAAATGAACACTCACAATACTTGTAGCGATGAGATATTGGTCAATGATATGGGAATGGAGCCTGTCAAGCTGTTATTATTTAGCCGGCTATCCTTGCAATGACATAACAACAGAAATCAGTTATATCCCATAGTTGTTAAGAAATATTATAAGAATGAAAACATCTTGGGGGAAGTCAAGGCATCATATCATATTTTTCCGTGGAAGGTATTAACTAAAATCCTTCTCTAAGCAAGGAAAATAGACAGGTAATTTTTTGCCAGGAAAAGCAAAGAAAACAGGAGTTTGTCCTCTTCAATTTGTTTCCGTATCCTCGGTCCAAATTACCACATAGTTAATTATCTACTAATCTCGACTGCCTATGTAAGAATAACATATCATATGCATTACAATTCATTTAAGTTTTGTTTCTTCCGAGGATGGGGGTGGGGGAGTGTGCTATGAAATGCAATAATATAATAATAATGCAAGGATAACTTTACACACAGGAAGCGCAACTTCGACAGCCTGCCCAACGTGCCTGGAATGGGGCCAGTGAAACTGTTCAAGTACAGATCCAAGCTCACCAAATTTGTCAGATTCCCAAGATCACTAGGTATTGCCCCACTTATGTTATTACTGTATAACTCCCTATCACAAGTAAAACCATTAAAGAAATCAGAAATGCTGAGTAAGTTCAAACAAAAGAAAATCATTAGTCAATTTGTTCGACAAACACTAGAGCATGTCAGATTCTCTTAAAATGTAAGAATGAACAGCTTCTAATTCACAAAGAAAAGTGAATAGGCACAGATGACAGTCATGGCTACATGGATGCAGGATCCCCTTTTGTGATAATGGTCGGAAAAGTATCTTGTCATAATCATGTTCAAAATTTGTTTTGATGTCTATGTTTTTGTTGTTGGTTGCAAAACAAATGAGAGAAAATGCCATAACTATCTTCCAGCGAGATGTGAAAATTTAATTGCTGGATGCAACAGACATATGTCTAGAACCCTAGATAGCTTACAACCTCTTAAAATCACACAAATAGACATCCCAAATTATGGGGAGATGATCTTTTTCTAAATGAAGCTCTCAAAATAATCTTGAGTGCGATGACAAATATTTAGTATGAACATGAATAGTGAATATTCTCAAAAATGTGACATACAAGCTCCGGAAATTTCTATTGTTTCTGTTTCAAAAGATTCATTCATAGCACATCATTATTGCTTTGACAGACATCAAACTTCAGAAATGAAGAAGAAAAAAGGTTTAGATTCTTCTATTGAAAAGCCAGTAAAAACTACTCTTAGATAATTCAAACATGACATACAGGTATTGTAAGTTCTTCAACAGGCCAAGCAGTGGAACCAATTGACCAGATAATGCAGCATTGCCAAGATCACTGGAAACAAAAAATTGTTGTTGGAAACAGACTAATTGGAACATGAAAGCATGGCATAAAATCTTCATTGGAGATGCTAACACTCGAATCACACTGTTGTCATTGTTGCAGGTGACATGAAACCATGTGCAAGGATTGACAAGGGTGGGATCCCAGCTCTGAAGCACATTGTTTGGATCCGCCAGGTTTGCTCTAAGGTTATGCAAAGCATCACCTGTTTGACCATTCCAACTGAAGTTAGATGTTACAAGTGATATTTCCCTAATATAAGTAAAATTCTCTCCAAAATTGCAAGAAAGTAAATTTTTTTAATAACATCAAAGCAATGGGTGAAAAAATAGGATCCACAGTAGATTAAGATACTTGAAATGGAACATCGAAAATTAGAAATCATGAAAAATCAATTCAACTTCATGTGAGGCTATTTCAGATTCCAACCTAAAGGATCATTTTTTAATATCAATACTCGTGATACCATGTCCAATTAAATTTCAAGAAAAGTTTCACGGAGCAGGCTCAAGTTTTTTTTTTAACCACCATGGTACCATTCTGTTCTGTCCAGAACAAAAACAATAAAATCGGGTAAGCTCGAGCACAAATTTTTACCAAATGAGCATTATAAGGTGCCAACAAAGGGATTGATAACTAAAAACTAGATTCATTCAAATCGTTCAAATATAAATAATAAATATGAGCTCAGAAGAAATCAATGACTGAAATCTAACATGCACCAGAAATACTCAGAATTAACAATACAAACTCATCGCCAACGTTTCCAGCATTCATGTAAGAAAATGCACATAATTAACGAGTATAAATCTGAGCACAATTTTTCCAATCGAATTGAGAAACATTAACTCCGTCACCCAACCAAAAGGCCCCAACTTTTTGAAAAATGCAAAAAAATAAAGAAGAAATACCGAACCCTGAAGAACAAAACCTAAATGCCGAATAAAATCGGGGAAAAAATCAAAACTATTGACACACAAATAAACACTTTAGAAAGCACAAACCTTCCATATTAGCATAAATACACCTCAGCGGATGCACAATCAGAACCAACAAAACTACAACCGAAACCATCCCCTCTCTTTCCATGTTCTTCATCCCCATTTATATATATATATATATATCTAAAAAAAATTACATCTACATATCCAACAGCAGTCTAACTTCACCAGCCCAAAGATGAAAAAACTCAGATCCAAATAAAGAAAGACGAAATTTAAATTAAAGCCATCCAAACCCAGATATATAAACCCTCATTCAAACCATCCACTCCAAGTCTCCGACCTTGCACTTCTCAAGAACCAACCCCGCATCCCACAACGTCAAGAAGCTGAAATGGGCTTCTTGACTAGTTTACCGAAGATAACATTGTAATTGGGACGACTTTTATTAATTTCTTGAAATTTTTAATGGCACTCCTGCAAAACTTTTAACCTACTGTAATGTACTTTGCCTCTCTCTCTCTCTCTCTCTGTGCAGTGGGAACTGTGGAGGTGGGAGAGTGTGCGAATATGTGGAATAATTATCGTTTCTCTCTTTTTGGGAGTGTGTCGCCTGCCCGAACGGTGGGAAGAAGCTGCCCGTAGCATTCTGAGCTAAATTTTAAACGGCTTCTGCCTCTCTACCCAAAGAACTCGGTATGCCACCATTAAATTCCTCCACCCCACCTTTGCTGTAATACTCACTCCCATGCTTGACTATTCATCCTAATTAATTAGTATAAATAATTTACATAATAATGTGAATCTCATAATAAGTATACGTGCAATTAAATATTATATAGATTGATAAATTCCATAAATAATAAATTACATCTCACCATCGATAATATTAAATTAATAACTTTACTTACAATTGAGATAGTAAGAGATAATTTTTTCATGACAAAATACAAATATAATATATTACACGTTAATAATATCTTTAATCCATTTGAACTAATTTTTAAATCTCAACTTTCGTGGATTAATGTTGACACTTAAGTTAAATACTTCACCCGTCTCTAATTGTAGGTTCCTTTTTTCAATTATCATATTAGTTTTTACGTTTTTTAATGTTTACTAATATACATTTATTGTCTTGGAAAACGTGCCTTTTTTAATGAATTAAAATAACAGTAAATTTAAAAAAAATGCCTCAGCCAATGTTTCAATTAAAATTCAGTACCTAGCCATTATTTTTTAGAAATCAATACCTGACAAATCTATACATCTAGTTTTAACTACCCATAAAGCAAACTTTACATTTTTACCCTTTATTATTTAAATAAATATATTATTTTATCCACAAAAATTATATCATTTTTCTCCATTTAAAATATAATTTTAACAAAATATTGTTTCTCAATTATCATGGAATAAAAGTAAATACTTATTTTGACATACAAAGTACATATTATGGGGTTTCAAATACTTGATTTCGCTCTTTGAATACTCCAAATATATAAGAAAATATTATATTTTCGAACATTCACCATAAATTCAGTAATTGTTGGTCCTTTCATGAAAAATACATTAGGATGACTTATTCATGTTATTTTATTTTTAAAAAAAAAACGAAGGCCATCACTCAACATTAGGGGTGTCAAAATGCGACACGACCCAACACGAAAAAAATCAGGTTCGGGTTGGGTTGGTTCGGGTTAATACTATGTTAGACGGGTTTCGGGTTGGGTCGTGGGTTGACCCGAAAACTTTTTTTTTTGAAAATATTACCTATATTTTTATATATTGTAAGTTTGAACAAAATTTATTGTTTATTTATATGATAAATTTTCATCATTTAATATTTATTTGTATTTTTTTTATTTTTTTAACAATTGTTTATTTAATTTAGTAAATATACTTTTAATTTTATAACATTAAACTTTCAAATTTAAATCAATAATTTTGTTATTATGTGTTTAAATTAAAATATTACAATTATTTTTTATTTTTTCGAATTTTTTTCATTAATTTTTTTAAAAAATTAAAATATTACTATTATTTTTTATTTTTTTGAATTTTTTTCATTAATTTTTTTTAAAAAAATTCGGGTTAGACGGGTTGAGTCGGGTTAGACGGGTTCGTGTTCGGGTTGGGGGTTTTCGGGTTGGGAAAAAAATAAAAAAATTTCGCGGGTTGACCCGAAACCCGACCCACCCGACCCGATTGACACCCCTACTCAACATGAAATAAGATTAAATATGTATTTTGACCAACAAAATACCTATTTTGGAGTTCTAAATGCTTGATTTTACTCTTTGAATACTCCAAATTTGTAAGAAAATACTGGATCTTCGAGCTATCACAATAAATTCAATACTTATTGGTATTTTCATTGAAAATGCATTAAGATGACTTATTCATGCCATCTAATTTTTGAAAAAATACAGTTTCTCACTCATTGTTGAATTAGAAAAATTATTTATTTTGATCAATAAAATACCTATTTTCGGGTTCCAAATATTTGATTTGGCTATTTGAATACTTCAAATGTGTAAGAAAATACTTAAGATTCAACTAATATTAAGTGACTTTTGATTGTGTCATTTGTGACGTTAAAATGTGATACTTAAATTGGTACACAAAGTATCTAATTAGAGTATATAATACATGATTTTACCCCGCAAATACTCATATCCAATTATTTGAGGATGTCAAAATATAATTTGAAGTTAATATTAAGTGACACCGATGATGATATTCGTGAAGAAAAAATGTGATACTTAAATTAATACAAATAATACATAATTCGAGTTCACAAACACTTGATTTTACCTTTTAAATACTCAAATTCGATTGAGCATGTCAAAATATATAATTTGAAGATAATATTGAATATTTTTTGATGATGAGATTTGTGAATAAAAAACGTGCTACCTAAATTGGTACAAATAGTACCTAATTTGATTTCACATATACTTGATTTTACCCTTTTAAGACTCGATTTTGATTATTTTGGGATATAAAAAATATAGTTTCAAGTAATATTGAGTGATTTTTTATGTGTCATTTGTGAAGTCAAAATATGATACCTAAATTAGTACAAAAAATATCTAATTCGAGTATATCAATACTTTATTTTACTCCCTAAATGACAAGTATTTTAATTTTAGTTTGCAAATACTTGATTTTGTAAATGAGATACTTAGAATATGTATTGAAATACTGGTTATTCGAATAAGCAACGTAAGTTCACCAAATATTGGTATTTTTATGGAATATACATTTGGATTACATATTCATATCATTTAATAATAAAAAAAAAAAAAAATTTCTCAACTAAGCATGAAAATTTTAAAGTATTTAGTTTTACTTGAGAAGTACCTAATTTGAGTTTGCAAATACTTGATTTCGTAAATGAGATACTCACAATATGTATTAAAATACTAGATATTCGAATAGGCAACGTAAGTTCACCAAGTATTGATATTTCCATGGAATAAGCATTTGGATGACATATCCATATCATTTAATATTTTTTCTGTAAAAGAAAAAAAAATTCCCAACTAAGCATAAAAATTTTAAAGTATTTGTTTTTATTTGAGAAGTACCTAATTTGATATTGCAAATATTTAATTTGGTACATGAGATACTCATAATATGTAATAGAATACTGGATATTCGAATATGTAACGTAAGCTCACCAAGTGTTTATATTTCCTTGGAAGATGCATTTGGATGACATATTCATCTTATTTAATATTTTTTATAAAAAAAAAACAAATTATCAACTAAGTATTGAAATTTTAAAATACTTATTTTTACGTGAGAAGTATCTAATGTGATACCTAAATTAATACAAATAATGCATAATACGAGTCCACAAATACTTGATTTTACCATTTAAAACTCAAATTCGATTATTTGATGGTGTCAAAATATATAATTTGAAGTCAATATTGAGTTGCCTTTGATGATGAGATCCGTGAAATGAAAATGTGATACCTAAATTGTTACAAGTATTATATAATTAGATTCCACTGATAATTGATTTTACCATTTGAAAACTCAAATTTGATAATAAGTATAATGAAATAATATTGATGCATATAATGAATGATTATCATGATGAATAATTAACTATGTTTATTTATTTAAATGATATGAATAAGTATCCTAATGAATTTTCCATGGAAAGATTGCATATTCGAATATCCAGTATTTTAATGCATATTGTGAGTATCTCATTTACGAAATCAAATATTTGCAAACTCAAATTAGGTACTTCTCAAGTAAAACTAAGTACTTTAAAAATTTCATGCTTATTTGAGGATTTTTTTATCAAAAAAATATTAAATAAGATGAATATGTAATCCATGCTTAGTGATCGAGCAAAACTTTCATTGTAAAATTCTTAGTAAAAATTAATAATATTCAAGCTCGAAATAATCGCAAGTGCACGATGTCAAGTAATAATATAGTCATGGACTTTCAATAATCGCAAGTGCACGATGTCAAAATGTTCCATGCTTAGGGATTGAGCAAAACTTTCATTGTCTAAGGACTGTATTTCTCAATTATTATTCTTAGTTATTCAATTTTTAGCAGCGAAACTTCAGATGATTGTTTACTACTACGATTATTAAATAAAAACTCAATGAAATGGTTCAAGGATTAAATGATGAAATAAATAAGCTAGAATGATTGATTAAAGTTCAATGAGAAATGAATTTGTTGGGAATCTCGGTTCACCTACCCCTCGCTAATCTACTTAATTCATTCGACAATTATCTATGCTTTCGACGAGATTTCATATCCAATTGAACATGCCCTCTCAAGCTATGCCAAACTAATTCAACTTAGTGAAGTAATTAAATCTCTTTAATTATTTATCAATTGTGAATTGCATATTGTTTTATTAAATCTTATAGCTTTCGACCTATTGGAACATGTCATCCAAATGCATCATGGATGGAAATGCGAGCACTTGGTAAACTTACGTTACATATTCGAATATCCAGTATTTTAATACTCATTA
>NW_027356710.1:0-708 GCF_012295235.1 Primulina huaijiensis | reverse complement strand
GTTGAGCAGAAATAAATTTACTCTCCCTATGCTTCTTCGGCTTAACGCATCAGCTACTTTTTTTGGCTTTACCCGGATGGTAGTTGATTGTCATGTCATAATCTTTCAAGAGTTCAATCCACCGTCTCTGCCTCATGTTTAATTCTTTTTGAGTGAACAAGTATGTGAGGCTTTGGTGATCGGTGAATATCTCGCATTTAGCACCATATAGATAGTGTCTCCATATTTTTAGTGCAAATACGATGGTTGCTAACTCAAGATCANTTTGCTCATAAGGTTTTAATTACCTTGATGCATATGCAATTACCTGACCTTCATGAATGATAACGCATCACAATCCTCTTTTGCTGCATCATTGTAAATTGTGAAATTCATGCCTTATTCGGGAAGTACTAATAATGGCTTAGAAGCGAGTTTCTTTTTCAGGATCTAAAACTCTTTTCACATTCTTCACTCTAATTTAATTTAGAGTTCTTCTGAGTGAGCTTGGTGAGCGGAAGAAAATCCTTCAACACATTTTGTTAATAGCCAACAAATCCCAGAAAGCTTCGAATTTCTATTCCAGTTTTTGGTCAAGGCCAATCCATGATTGTCTCCACGTTCTTATGGCCCACTGATATGCCTATTCAAGATATTATATGACCTAGGAATGTGACACTTTTGAGTAAAAATTCATATTTCTTAAATTTACAATATAGTTATTTTTCT
>NW_027356709.1:0-374 GCF_012295235.1 Primulina huaijiensis | reverse complement strand
GGTTGGGGAGAACATACTCTGGATATCGATGTTGTTTATGAAAAGTTTCCAGAATACTGTACTGATTGCAAGATGCTGGGGCATTCTACTTCTGTTTGTTATTCTCATGGCAAGAATCCGAGGCCGCCTCGCCCTACTCGATCCAACGCCTCTGCTTTTCAGCCTCCCCAAGAATCAAAGGGACCCCAACCCGTTTTTCCCCCTTCTTCTTTTCCTTCTGAGGTTCCCTTTCAGCAGGAAGGTCTTCTGCCTACCCCTCTGATCCCGCCTTTGAGGCCTCAGGCTCAGGCAGGACGTGCTGTTAGACGACACCGTCGTCGGAACCGAATATCTGCACAGCATGTTTCTTCCACTCCATTATCCGCTTCTGAAAA